>NC_134568.1:39280961-39363547 GCF_050947875.1 Dermacentor variabilis
CGGGCTGCTTCTTTTCGTTCTTGCTTCTATTCAGCCTCGGTCATTCGAGGTAAAACTTACAAAGGCACTTAAGTCTCCTTACGTACATGGAATGCGAAAGCAGTATGACAGTTCCACACGATACCTTTCGCTTGGTCATGTGCTTGAATTGGGCAAAGTCAATATTGAGGGTGGGCCACCCTAATTTTGGGGGTGGGTCAAGTCAATTTGGTAGTGGGCCAGGTCCGTGTTGAAGCGGGGTAAACTGAATTTTTGAATTTGGCAAAGTCAATTTTGGAGGTGGGTCAGGTTATTTTTTGGAGGAGGACAGGTCAATTTTGAAGGTGGGCTAATTCAATTTTGGGTGTGGGCCAAGTCAATTTCGGGAGTGGGCCAGGTCGGTTTTGAACATGGGTCAACTCAATTGCCGGATTGGGCAAAGTGAATTTTTTGGCTGTGGGCCCCGGCGTCCGTCCGACGCGATGGCTGTTCACCGTAGGATTTTGCAGTGCAAGCCGCAGCAGGTCGAGCGCCAGGAACGTGACGTCATCACTTGGTCACGTTGGTTTTGGTACCATCGGATGTTAATGCCGGACGGACGCCGGATTTTCCGCTTCATGGGGCATATAATGCTTTCGCATTAGAAGCTGCTACGACTCTCCATTCTCCAGTCCGACGTCAAGCATATTTTTTCACTGGCGCAGTATTACACTAATAGCGAGAGCTGACGTGAAACGTTTTTGGGTTCTCGTCTCAGGCCTAACACCAACTACGCCGAGGCTCTTTCTTTCCTGATGCGCGTCGCTTTGCTCAGCCTGGCACATCAGTCCAGCCGTGGATGGACACGTTCAGCCAATTTCGTATCTCCTAACTGTTGACCTCAGTAGAAGGCGGGCGTGGTCGACATTATACCGGTGCTTTCTACTAATGCGTCCCTCGTAAGACACTGTGTAGTTGAGAGAGGCTAAACCTCAAAATTTGATTTAATTTTAATCTTATACCCATCTGCTGACCGCACAGCCTTTCCGTGGTGGTGGGACGTACGTATACCTTGAGAGAGAGAAGAAAAAGAAAAACTGAGCGGCAATAAAGCTCTTCATAATGAGGATGTGCCTACTGACGAAGATGGTATCTATCGGAACATATGATTGTGTATACGCGTCGTTCGAACAGAAATATAACCAAAGTATTTGCGGATGTTGCATTGCAGATAATGTTTTATGGGCACTATGGCACTCTGCTCCTGAACACGAGGTGGCGGATTTAGTGCGATAAACGCTCGTCCGCCCTTCATTGGGTGCACGCTGAAAAAGACCGGGTGGTGAAAAATTATTCCGGAGCCCTCCACTACGGCGTCCCTCATAACCCACTGTGTTGTTTCGGGACGTCAAACCCCACAATGTAATTAAGTTGATTATTGAATTAGTTATGGCGGCGAGGATAATTTAAACCGATAATTAACGAGTTCAGTAACGACGGGTTCTTATTCGATGTTTACTTTTTTTTTCTTTACTTGAGGGCTAAAGTTGCCGTTAAACTGGAGCCGATAAGCTAAGAAGGCCTGTACAATTTGTAGCAGTTATGAGAGTTCCAAGTTGATACTTCCCTAAACTTGCGGAGACACGCATCGTCGTTCCACTTAAAATTTTCTCAAAATCGTACCTGCCAAGGCTAAGTGGAACAGCAACGCATTTTGTGACGTGTTTGAGTACGGCTATCTCGAAACTCGCGCTATTCTAAGAACTCCTGCTGAACCGATATGATTCAAGCACTGATCGACTTTGCTTGCGCGATCGTGGCGAGCGCCCTTAAATTAAATGTTGATTTGAAAATATTCATTATTAGTTATTTAGTGGTTATCACGCACATATTGATGTCCGCCACTGGTAGGATCATTCATTGTTGAATTAAGATACATTATTATCTGATTACACTGCTTATATATTCATTATGGCTCTTTTCATTTCAAGAAGGCCGTATACTTGCGCTTGCGCGGTATGTTGACCTATCCATTTCATATTGGCTCTGACATGCTCCATGTGTTTTCCACCTGTGTCATAGTGGCATAAAAAATAGCCGAGTTGCGTCGCTTGACTTCCTTCGTCGAAACAAGGCACGTCGGAGCCGATACTTTTACTTAGGATTCCACAGCTATAGGGATAACACTATTCAAACGTAGTAGCGTTGTTCATATGCATGGGTCAAGAAACTTCGAGGGACACTAATCAGAAATATTAAATTTAAATGTAACCGTAAATTACGCCTTTTGCAATAACAAAACAGTCACTGTTACAGTGAGGAGGCGCTTGGTTATTAAGAAAAAATGCGATAAGAAAATACGGGGCGGCGACGCTGCCATGAAGTTCTGACCGGCCGCCACCGCTAATATTATATCCGACATCACAATTGGCTCCCATCTGATCTTAGAGACAATTTTAACGTAAGAACATTTTGATGAATATCGGCCCAAAGGTGCTGCGTAGTATGCGGCGAGTTCCTCGCTCAGCTGAGTTTGCTCGACAGCAGGCAGTGAACGCGGAACGCGCAAGTACACCAGATAATAGAATGGCGAGATTAAATGGCGTACTTTAATACGAGCCCATCCGGCGCACCGCGCTTGTTCGTTTTAAACACAAAAGACTGATGCTGCGTCTCAACACGACCAAGAGCATGAATTAGAAGTTTGCCACGAGGCAACCCCCATCCATCCATCAAGGCCTATCCAGAGGTCAACGCAGACTCGACACCGACTGCTGACGGGTCCACAGAAAGCCCCCTAACACTACCCGACAGCCTGAACTAATCATGAAAAGGGCGAACGTCAAATGCTACCGAAGAACGGCGCCGACCTTGGATTCCAAGGTTGCTATCCTGTAACATATTCCATACCATCGGACTCGGAGGTAGGAGTACGTCGGAGGTGGGAGCACTGCGGAACGATGTGATATCAAGGGCAGGGTATTGCAACCGATTCGACGATTGTGACTGGCAGCAATACAGTCATCAAATTCCCTAGACGAGCCGCCTTGGGAACACGACGGTATTAAATGCGGAGACCTTCCGTGCAGTGAGGCCCACGTGTCCTGATGTGAACTCGGACGTTTAACATGTTGCTGCGTGGAGTGGTCTTCCGTAACTAGAGCCATGTAACTAATGTCAAATAAGCTCTTTTTCCTTCATTCCTACTACCGGACGTATTCGTCGATGGGCTTGGTGGATTCCTTGTTCTAACGCCACCTCGAGTCACAACACTGAGTAATGTTACGCGCCAGCGCCGCTTAGAGTGATCAGCTCAATATTGCAATATCGCAATACTGTTACTGCCCCGCTATCTGTCTACACACTCGGTGCAAGGCGCTTTATACGCCTTTCTGGGGCTCGTCCCGGGCGTTTCACCTCGTTCGCAAATTATCGGTCTATCCACCGTCGAATGCGAACAGTGCAGACGTAGCGCATTCTCACGTCAACCCTTTCCTTTCTTTCGAATAACTCACCACAGGGGGGTCTGCGTAAACAGGCGTTTGGTGTGTTGCGACACCACGTACCTGAACACACGAGGGTTGGACCCCCCCCCCCCCCATGTGTAGCCGTGCGTGGCTTAGCCGTGTCTGCGGAAAGGGGGATCCTGGGGGTTTTGCCGATGCTGGATGTTTGGACCTTTAGGGCCCCCCGGCGGAGGCAACACACCGCTTCGGCCTCTGCTACACATAGACGGCACCTCCAGGCTGACCCACTTGGAGGAAATCGGCAGTCGCTTTTTCCTGTCCCCCTCTTCAATCTTTTTGCTTTCGCTCTCGCTGTTTCTTCTTTCCTGTCTTCTTTTCACTTCTCCTCACCTCCGAATTTCTGGGTGACAAAGTTAACATGGTGTAGTTATCCAACCTTGGGTATCTTATATTAGGTTATAGCGGCGATGCATGGCTGGTGTCTGCAGGTATTGTAGCAACCTTGCAGTGTCCCCCTTGTTGGGCTCGGTAGCGGGTGGCTACTACCACCGCCGAATTTTCCAATTTTATATGGCAAATGCCTTCCCCCCCCCCCCCCGCTACCTGATCGCTCCCTGAAGAGGAGGCGCACCAATGAAACATTCAGTTTCTTTTATGCAACCGAAACATTCTTTTCCGAAGTACCCCGTTTTACACAGCAAGCCAGAAACTAAGACAGTCCGAATGATCTCACCATTCCCTGTAGCCAAATCCCTCACGGAAGCAATTGGCCCAGGTTATAAAGTAACGAAGATGGGAAGCGGCGATCTTCTTCTCGAAGTTCGCGACAAACCGCAGTATGAGAAGCTCTCAAAACCCGTAGCATTTGGGGACATTCCGGCTTCAGTGGGCCCGCACAGATCGATGAACACAGCGCGCTGTGTCATCTCGGAAGATGACCTTCTCGAACTCAGTGAAAGTGAATTACTTGAAGGATGGCAAGACCGGAATGACGTTGAGGTACAAAGGATAATGATAAGGCGCGATGACAAGCCCCAAGTGCCGACCAAGCACATAATCATTACTTTCGGAAGGAGTAGTCTACCTGAATCAATAGGAACCGGTTACTGTAAGCTGCGTGTCCGGCCGTATGTCCCAAATCCACGTCGATGCTTCAAGTGTCAGCGCTTTGGGCATGGGCCGCAGAACAGTAGAGGACGTGCTACTTGTGCTACATTTAGTTCTTCTGAACACGCTAGTTCAGAAGTTGGCACACTTGGCACAGTTGGCACAGTTGTATAGTTCTTCGAACAAGCCACTGTGCCAACTGTGGAGATCACCCCGCCTACTCGCGATCGTGCCCCTCGTGGAAAAAAGAGAAATAAATCATAGAACTGAAAGTTAAACTAAACCTATCTTTCCCAGAGGCACCTAAGCGTTTCTCTCTACACAATCAGTCCAGTCCTTCCTACACCGATGTGGCGAGCCGGGGGATAGCGCCACATCCTTTGGCGGCCGCCCAAGCCACACGGAGTGTGACGAGGGCCAGGCCATGAGCCCCCCTGGCAGCAGCAGCAAGCTCTGCTCCACCCCTAGCCAAGAATAATCAGCAGACCTCCAGGCCTGCAGGTCAGGGCCACTGGCCGTGCAGACAGGCCCGGAAAACCCCTAGTGTGCCCTCTGAGTGGGCGTCATCCAGCGCCTCTGAAGAGGTGATGGATGCATGCAGCACTACTTCGGCGTCTCAGACACCGAAGGAACGACGTAGCTCTGTGGGGCGCGCCAAGAAAAAAGAAAAATCTCGTATCACGGGGCCTTGGAAGGTCTCGTTAGCTAACTTAACGAATCTTTCTTGACACACAGCACAAAACACTTTCAATATGGCTACACAGATAATACATTCGAATGGAAGAGGTCTACTTCACAATCTCGACGATATAAAGGAACTCGTACATAAGTATAATCCAAGGGTGTTGTGTGTGCAAGAAACACACTTCAATTCTACGCACACAAACTTTCTTGGGCAATATGCGATTTACCGCACAGACCGAAATGATGCTCTCCCCTCGTCGGGCGGTGTGGCCATAATTGTAGATAAGGGTGTCGCCTGCGAGCATTTGAAGCTACAAACACCCCTTGAAGCAGTTGCAATCAGAGCCGCGCTGTTTAATAGGCTAGTCACAGTTAGCTCTCTGTACATCCCTCCCAGCCACCAACTTTCCAGAAGAGAATTCCAGAGCTTTATCGCAGAAGTTACCGAACCTTACATTGTAGTAGGCGATTTAAATGCACATAACACCCTCTGGGGAGATCCTCGTTGTGATGCGAGAGGGCGCTTATTAGAAAACTTCCTCTACTCCGCAAGTGCATGCTTACTAAGTAAGAAAGAGCCCGCATTCTACAGCGTGGCAAACAAAACGTTCTCATCTATAGATTTAAGCATCACATCTAGTGATCTTGTGCCATTCCCGGAGTGGAAGGCGATCAACAGCCTATACGGGAGGGACCATTTCCCAATTGTCCTAAAGCTAACCAAAGGCGTTGAGCGTCCTCCACATCTGCCCCGTTGCAAGTCGACTATGCCGACTGGAAACGATACAGAGAGCTGATACATTTGACCTGGGATGACATCTGTACTCTCACTATCGATGACGCGGTGTCATATTTGACGGCGTTTATAAATGATGCTGTGTCAATACGTATCCCTGAAACTAATGGATCGTCCACTAAACGACGTATTGCCTAGTGGAATGAGGAGTGTAATGAAGGTCGCAAAAATCAAAATAAGGCTTGGAGCCGCCTTCGCGGGTCTCCAACTTCCGAGAACTTCATAGGCTTCAAGAAAACAAATTCAGAAGGTAGAAGAATGCGCCGCCGTGCCAAAAGGGACAGTTGGCAAAAATACATCTCTAGCATTAATTTATATACAGACGAAAGAAAAGTCTGGAACAGGGTAAACAACAAAAAAAAGGCCGCGAAATTCATCCTCTACCATAGGTAAATACACAAGGAGACACACTTATCGACCAAGTTGATTCTCTAGGGGCACATTTAGAAAAGGTCTCTAGTTCAATCCACTACTCAGATTCGTTTCTGAAATACCAGCAACAAGCGGAGCGACTGCCTTTGGATCGGAAATGAAGTAGAAACAAACCTTACAACCGTCCATTCAACATGGCGGAATTTCAGGCTGCACTAAATGGTTGTAACAAGTCCGCTCCAGGAAGCGACAGAATACTGTATGAAATGATCAAACATCTTCACCCTGAAACCCACAAAATACTACTGTCACTATTTAATTCCGTGTTCTTTGCCGGCTGCATTCCGTCCGCCTGAAAAGCTGCAATAATTATTTCAATACAAAAAGACGGCAAGGACCCAACATTCGGTCAGCAGTTATAGGCCTATAGTCTTGACAAGTTGAGCATGTAACTTGTTCGAGAAAATGTTGAACCGGCGCCTCCTTCATTTCCTTGAAAGTAATGAACTGTTAGACCCCCTACAGTGTGGTTTCAGGGAAGGTAGATCTACAACTGATCCCCTACAACTGAGCACCGAGACAAATTTTCTTGATGCTTTTGCGGATAAGCAGTTCTTTTTGTCAGTATTTATTGATATGGAGAACGCATATGACACTACGTGGCGCTTCGGAATTCTCCGTGACCTGGATGAAATGGCAATCCAAGGCAATTGTCTCGTCTATTTACACAGGAAACGGGTGTCCCACAAGGTGGTGTGCTTAGCTGCACTCTATTCGTTTTAAAAATTAACTCGCCCCGTACTATCATGCCACGTTCAATGTTTTATTCTGTGTATGTGGATGACGTACAAATAGGTTTCAAATCAAGTATTATTATTATTATTATTATTATTATTATTATTATTATTATTATTATTATTATTATTATTATTATTATTATTATTATTATTATTATTATTATTATTATTTCGATCTGTGAGCTACATGTACAGCTTGGGCTAAACAAATTGCCAAAGTGGGCTGACGAGAATAGATTTAAACTAAGCCCACAAAAAAGCCCATGTGTTCTCTTCTCGAGCAAGAGAGGTATATTACCTGACCCCGCTATTTGTCTTGATAGACAACAGCTGCCTGTGAGCCATGAACATAAATTTTTGGGCCTCATTTTATACACCGAATTAACATTTATCCCCCATTTGAAATATCTGAAAGTGAAGTGCATGTAGACAATAAATGTACTGAAGCTCTCGCCCCGCACATCCTAGGGAAGTTACAGAAGGTGCCTCTTGAGCTGGTATAAAAGTCTGATAAGGTCACGCCTTGACTACGGAGCCATAGTCCATAACTCTGCTACGCCTAGTGCCTTAAAGATGCTGGATTCGATTAGCCAATTGGGTATCCGTCTTGTTACAGGTGCTTTCAGGACTAGTCCTGTAGAAAGCCTGTACGTTGAATCCAACGAATGGTCTCTACATCTACAAAGGACATATTTAACTTTCTCCTACACCCTGAAAGTTAAATCAGATATTCAGCATGCACGTCATTTTAACATTCGCGGCTTGTCCACTGCCAGGCTGTTTCGTAACCGCCAGCCATCCGGCCTCCTCTGTCCCTCCGGTTGGAAACACTCCCAGAAAAAACAGGAGTTCCTGTTTTAGAGACAGTACTAACGGCTCCTACTTGGCTTCCAATACCTTGGGAGTGGCAGACTATCCAATGTGACACCTATTTCTTATAAATATCGAAACAAGCACCTGAGGCACACATACATTCACATTTTCTTGAACTTAAGGAGAAGTATTCCTGCGCTGAATTTTACAAAGATGCTTCAAAGTCTCCTGATGGTGTTGCTTATGCAGCTCTCGTACCCTCATTTTCAATATCTGGGGCCCTAAACCCACACACCATTATCTTTACAGCGGAAGCATACGCTATACTCTCGGCTATTCAACACACAAAGCTCACAAATATCGCTAAGGCTGTTGTTTTCACAGACTGATTAACTGTCGTGAGAGCGCTAATTAGTTTAAGAAAACAGAAGAACTCCGTTTTCAATCAACTGTACAGCTTGTCGTGCTCCGCATATACGCGCAATCAAGTGATTGTTATGTGCTGGGTACTTGGCCAGAAAGGTATGAAAGGCAGCGTAGATGCTGACGAAAACGCTGCGTCAGGGAGTTTTAGCGAAGAGATGGTAATGTCCCCATCCCTGCCACCGACCTAAAGTCTTTGCTACGTCATAAACTGAGGAACCGCTGGAGTGGAAAGTGGGATGCCCAAGCATTGAATAAGCTAAACATGATAAAACCAAAACTAGAGAACTGGACAACAGAAAAAACCGCACGATGTAAGGAAGTACTTATTCGCCGATTAAGAATACGACACACTTACGGTACTCACTCTTATCTCTTGACTTGAGGGGATCCTCCGACTTGTTGCAAGTGCGGCAATATTCTCACAGCCCTGCATGTTCTTATTCAATGTCCTGCAGTATAGAAGCAGCGACGAAAAAGTATTTTCCTTCTGCATATCGCAAAAATATACCTCTTCACCCGGCATTTTTTCTTAGCAGTGAACCGCTTTATTACCTGAAATTAGTTTTTATCTGAAACAGACACTGAAAGTTATTTGGCCAGGTAATTTTTAGCACAGAATTAACAGCCCTTGTATTCAAGGGCTCTCTTGAAGCTCTAGTGGCAGTGATATGTTTTGTTGCATCATGTTTTTAACGAAGCACAATTGCCATAGTCCACATCACTAAGTAATCAGTCTCATTATTTTAGTACCTATGAGTTTTACGTCATCTACAGCGGGCTTTTAGGCCCTTTTACAGCCATGTCACATCTACTATGAGGAATTCATTGTCCATACCATCCGCAGCACTTCGTTAACATTGCCATGTGCCATGGCGCTCTTTGGCGATAACTGGCCCTTGCGCCATAAAACACCATACGTCATCTTTCTTCCGAATACATTAACAGATAACTTTTTTTTCTATAGCTTACTTTGCACAGGCAATGCACCGGGTCGGGCGATAAACAAATCAAAGAAAGCAACAACGGTTTGACCATGTGGCTTCATATTCGGCCTCCCATGAGGCAACGCCCAAATAATGATAACGCAATTGATAGTGAATCTACAAATGGCCAATGAAACCGGAGACGTGCAAGGGTTGAATCTTATGTCTTGATACCATTAGCCCATTGATTTGAGGGCATCGCCAGAGCTCGAAGAGATCCCGAACTTTGCCATACTCGGGCTTTCCTGTATAGCACCTCAGGATCTAAAATTATTTTGTTACACCTGCCTTCTATGGAAAAAGCCAACTCTTAAAATGTGGTGGCAATGACTGGAAGAAGCAGTAATTGATACATTTGTAATTCGATAGCACGTACAGCTATCGGCCTATAATTCGAAGATGCCGCTTATTTGGGACCCTTTGAACTCTCCGCGTCTTTCCTTTCCCTCTTTCTTTCACCTTTATATTCCCCTTTTGTGTCCCACAGTGCAGGATAGCCAACCAGACATTTTTCTGGTTAACATCTATGCCTTTTTCCTTTATTTCCGCCTCCTCGGTTGGAGCACGAGCTTGAGCTAGCATTTACAAATGACTACTCATGCTGCATAGGAATGGGGGAGACGCCTATGTGCGACCCTTGTGGAACAAGAGAAGCTATTGAACACCTTTTGTGTCCTTGTTCCCGGTACCAGGTCAAGCGTAAACATCTTCGCGAACAGCATTGAACCGCCGCTTGGACTCTAGACCATTTTGGGAAATGAGGATCCTTGGACGACGACCGTGCGCGTCGATGGCACAGAAAACCACGAAAGCATTATTGCAATGCCTCAAGTCGGCAGGTCTTGGAGACCGTTTGTAGACTAGGTGAGCACTTTCAAATGTGCGAGAAACTGAGCTCTCTCTCTCTCTCTCTCTTCCTTTCTTTTCATTCTTATATCGGCTTCCCCCAGTGCAAGGTACCATACCGGACGAGCGTCGGGTTAACCTCTCTGCCTTTCCTCTCTTCTGTTTTTCTCTCTCTTTCTACAACACGAATGAGTTGAGCGGAAAGAGCGACTATTTTTGTTTTGATTAGTCAGCGGCACCTCTCTGAAAACTATATATTAGTAAACCGCAGTCTGGCGCGTAAACCACGGGAAAAGCCAAGCAAAACCACTGCAAGGCTGCCATATGGGAGGGAAAGAAGTTAGAAGGGAGTGTCAGGGGATGAAATCGAAGCCAGAATAAGTGGCCCAACACATGATCTCGTAACAGGTAAGTTTTAGTATATTCCGCCGCCATGCTAGACGCGCTAAGTGCGCGCTGTCTCGAAAAGACAGCGGGCGCGACCGCGACGTGCGGCTGTCGCACTCGCACGCTGCAATGAAGACGATAAATGCATACGCTGCAACTAACGACCGAAGTTACACAAGTATATCTCGAGAAAATGTGCCCAGAGCAGTTGAAAAAGCAATCGAACAAGCGAGCATTATTTATTACAAATAAACGCAATAATAATGTATAGATACAGGAACGCTGCAAAAAGAGAAAGAGAAGTGGACTAGCAATTGTCTCGCAAGAGGTACAGCACGCCCGCCCGCTTGAAGGAGAGAAAGAAATTCGCGCAGAAGCTCCTCTAGTAGTTGTCTAATTATCCGCAAGCATTGTGCCACTTGCTCATCTCCCCGCAGTCCCGTGCCATTATCAATGTAATCGAACTTGATCCGAGCAGCACAAACCCTCATCAACCCTCATCGGTCGTTCGCTTATCATGCTCGATAGAGAACATGATAAGGCAGCTGTGATTAAGATAGGGTTCACCCCGGCACTCGAACCCATGATATTGGGGTGAACTAAGGTGACGTTAATTAGCCACAGGTAATCAAGAACCAGTTAATTAAAGCACTCGATCCCTCGACCGTCGGTCGCAGTCCAACCCACGACCTTTGGTATTAGGTGAATTAGGGTTAATTTAGCGAAGCTGTTGGATATGCTGAGGGGGATAGGCAATGCTTTATTGATGGTTCGGATGCTTGTTTTGAGCTTGTTCTTTATTGAAACGTACGCAGTTCTTTGCGTTGTACGAGTGATTTCAACAAATGTATGCACTGTTCGCTTCACTTTTCTGAGCGCTTGTAGCCTCTGACTTTTAGGCGAGTGCGAGCCATTGGATTTTTTGCTTGCTTAAAAAATTGGACACTAAGTTTTCGGACTCATGGGCAACGGAGTGCAATGCTAGAGCCTTTCAGTGTATGCACCGTCCTACAATGAGGTGAGAGAATTCGCCGTGTGAAAGGTGCATGAGGGTGACAGAGTAAAACTAAATGACCAATGTTTTATAAGTATGTAAATAAAAAGTTCATCGCACGCCGCTGTTGCGTGAGGCACGCCAAAGGGCCTAAGTCATAGTCAAATAATAAAGGTGTCTGTGTCTTTCTCTCCCCAATTCCATTCCCCACGCAGAGTAGCAGATCGGCGGTGTCTATACGCCGGCTAAAATCTCGGCCTTTCATTAAAGGGTTCTCTCTCGCCCTCTCTCTCTCTCTCTCTCTCTCTGCTTGCTTAGGGGGATATGAACCATTTCTTAAGGGGGTATGAGCCATTCATTGTCCTACGTCACGGACAAATTCTTCGTTAGGTAGGCATAGAAATGCTTACGCATTAAGAAAAAAAAAACAAGTGCGCAGAAACCATCGACGATAATTCTTAATGTAAGCAAGTAGCCGAACGCTTATAGCAAGATACTCATTTTGTTAAAGAAAGGATGGGCTTAGAGGCGTTTACTTGTTATATCGAGGCGATTTTTGTAGCGCTTGTTGTTTTAGTGTGCGATTCCATAGAGAATAGAGCCAGCAATCTCAAATAGCACAAACTCCCCGATCGAAGTTGGCGCCTACGAGGGCTGCGACGAAGTGAGGGAAGTGCCGGAAAATTGCCGCTGCGAAAGAACCCGCTATCATAGAGCTATCCTAAAGCGGCTTACCCCTTTTTAGTCGACAAGGAATGGAGGTTTGATGAATGCATTGACTGTACCGTCATTTATTTATCTGTAACGACAGCTCGACGGTGGTAGAAATACAGGCTGACTTCTTCGCATGCCAGCATATATGTGCCTGTAGCATAGCGTTTGACAAGATTTTTTGTTTCTAGTATGCTTGAAGATTAAAGTCACTGTTTGGCGAATCCGTTACATTTGACTGCGCATAATGTGGGCATTTGGCCGCCCTCCACCGAGTCCTAATTGCCACTACGTTCATTCCTTGATGTTTGTCGTTTCTGGCAGCAGTGTTAAAAGGGTATGTTGCGTACACTGCTGCACTCCTGCACATGTTTCTCGGTAAGCGAAATTCCTGTTAAATAGAACATACTTCTCCAGCAAGCTCACTGCTGGAGAAGTATGTTCTATTTAATTCTATTTGCAATGCATGCTCACTGACCTGGAGAGGCAAAGCAGAAGGGTGGGTCTAAAAATTAATCTGCAGAAAACTAAAGTAATGTTTAACAGTCTCGGAAGAAAACAGCAGTTTACGATAGATAGCGAGGCGCTGGAGGTGGTAAGGGAATACATCTACTTAGGGCAGGTATGGTGACCGCGGATCCGGATCATGAGACTCAAATAATCAGAAGAATAAGAATGGGCTGGGGTGCGTTTGGCAGGCATTCTCAAATCATGAACAGCAGGTTGTCACTATCCCTCAAAAGGAAAGTGTATAACAGCTGTGTGTTACCAGTACTCACATATGGGGCAGAAACCTGGAGGCTTACGAAAAGGGTTCTGCTGAAATTGAGGACGACGCAACGAGCTATGGAAAGAAGAATGATGGGTGTAACGTTAAGGGATAAGAAAAGAGCAGATTGGGTGAGGCAACAAACGCGGGTAAACGACATCTTAGTTGAAATCGAGAAAAAGAAATGGGCATGGGCCGGACATGTAATGAGGAGGGAAGATAACCGATGGTCACTAAGGGTTACGGACTGGATTCCAAGGGAAGGGATGCGTAGCAGGGCGCGGCAGAAAGTTAGGTGGGCGGATGACATTAAGACGTTTGCAGGGACAACATGGCCACAATTAGCACATGACCGAGGTAGTTGGAGAAGTATGGGAGAGGCCTTTGCCCTGCAGTGGGCGTAGCCAAGCTGATGATGACAGTGATGATGATGATGATGATGATGATGATGATGATGATGATGATGATGATGATGACTTCTCCAGCCCTATGGAGTTCCGATTAACGATTTTCTACTGTAGATTCACTAGAACGTATACAGGTTCTTTAAATACGAAGTGGAAATTTTCGAAAAGTTTCCTACGTGGACTTTCTGTAGAGGAGATTCCCTAGCGCAACGGCACAACAGGTTTCCGTGCGTAGGCACCATCGGGATTATGCCATCATGAAACGCGGACAGCTGCCCCGTCCGCAATAGCAAGGCATGCGAGCACTGATAAGCGCACTTACGCGACCAACCCACAACTGTATACAAAATAGAGTTTTATGCGTGGTGTTAGCATTTCTTCGATATACATCGTTCATCATACTGCAAGATACCGAAACGCGCTGCATCGCTGCTGTCATCGTGTTTATTGTGTCATATACAAAAAAGAAGGATGCTCTACGCGCACGTCTCTTCAATCTTCGGCGAGCAGCACTTCCAAGCGACAGAAAGAACCCTGTAAGAGGTGCTCCCAAAAACGAAGCGCGGTTCATTTATGCTCTTCTATGGTGGCCGGCGCAACATTCTCACATAAGCGAGAGCTCCTCGCTTCACATCGAGAGAGCGCGCAGCCGAAAACAGCTCCATAGCGTGGCGCATACTGCAGCGCGAGCGGATTCGCCGCCGACATTTTAGTGACTCCCCGCAGTTAATTCGCATCCCCTCGATTCATTGTGCCGTCTGGGAGCGCGCGGTGACAGCTTGTTGCCCACTTCAGAGCCGGCCGAATCAAAGAAGTGAATCGTGGCCTTGCGTTTGGCCCAAGGTCAGCGGCGAGGAAGCAATTTCACGCGCGTTGCCGTTGACAAAGATAGCGACCACAGGCTCCTTCGCGCGCTGCCTTCCTCTGCGCGGCAGCCGCTGCTGAGCACGCCCGAGAGCACGCGAAGCTTGTCAAATTCAATTAAGCCTCGGCGCGGTGCGCCCGCTTTCGCAAACAGCTGCAGCGCCGGGAAAATGGTCGACGGAAAGTGTGCAGGGGGTGCGACAGGGGAGGCGGCGGGGAGGGCGAGACGTGCAAAGGTGGTCATGGGGGTGGGCGTGCGTGTACGGACGGGGCAGTGGGGTGCTAACGAAAAACAAACATCGCTTCACTCCCGCTCTTCGCATTCGTGCCGCTTCGTTTACTCGACACCAGCGGTTTTGCTCATTTCGCTTTCGTCCTCTTTTGCCTCCCTTATTTGTCAGTGGCACTCGACCGTATCCATAGCGAGTGTGCGTCTAAAAACTATGCGGGTGTTGCACGGTGCGCGTTTCTCCGCCTCCGTCCATTTCTTCGCTGCGGTACTCTAGTTTTTCGTCCTCTATACTCGCTGTGTCTGTCTGTTCGCTTTCGTTTACTCTCCTTCCGCCTCGCGGCGTTCAAGTTTGCGAGAATCTTTTGCATACAACCTCCTAAGCGATGAGCCAAAGAACTCGTCGACGTCGTGATGCCCCGTGTGAAGCAGTTAATAAAACTCTCCTGGACTCAGTTGAGTAATGATACGCGCTTGTTGGTCCCGACATTTTCGCAACGTGCCATCTTCGTCCAAAACGCTCACACGGTCGACCGCGCCTCAGAATTCCCTGAAAAATGACTCCCCTCTGTGCGAAGCGGAAGCATCACTAACTTGCGAGCAATTGAATTGAGCGAGCGTCTTCTTGTTCCCAGCTCAAAATTGCTCTGCGCACATGGAATAGGCGGCAAGAAACAATACTTCATGATTAAAGATAACTCCGCTTTTGCTCACTTACATCCACACTTACACTTGCTATATATACTAGCTGTCGTTTTAGGTGCTTCTTCATTTTCCTTTTGTGAATCTAAATTTGGGTGAGGACAGATAGATGTAAGGTGAGCGGAAAGTTTAAAATTAGAACCGTTTAGCTTTTCCTAAATTTGAGCGCTGCACAAAAAAAAAAAAAGAGAGAGACGGCGGGGCTTGCCCGTCAGCTCTCGGTCATCGCGGCTCTCCATGCTCAGGTGCGAATAAAGTTGTCGACGATGCGTGATTTGCGTCGAGAGCGGAGTAAAAATAAAAAGATAATAATAAAACGAAGCAGGACAAAAACAATGTAGAACCCGCTCAACAGAAAACGAACGAGTGCACAAATCGCGGCCGCAACCACCGCGCATTGTGCAGTCTTCCATCAGCACCGGGCTACACGCTCTCGCACGAGCGGTAAAACCGCAACGGCAGCAGTGCCGCACAAAAGTGCCGCCGAGCGTACAACGCCGGACGAGTGGCGAGGGGATAACAGCGCGACGATGCGCCGCGGACGTAGAGCGCCAGTATAAGCCGAGAGAGGAACGCGTGCGGGCGCACTGGACGAGCCGGCTTCGGCGTTTAGCCGGTCATTCATCAGCCGGATGACTCCGCATTCCGTGCGGCCTCTTCTCCTCTGGACTCGTTGGAACGCGTGTCTCTCTTTCGGCGTCGCTGTGGCACCTCCAGCTCACCCACCCAAGCTCGGCGTGCCTTCGCTCCGTTGGTTCGAGTTCCACACCGACTTCTCCCTTCTCTTCGCGCCAGGAACGAGGTTTTCTCGTTCATTGTTGTCCTCGTTCCCCTTATTTTTTTCGTTCTTCCGTTACTGTCGTCTCCACCTTCGCCACTCGAAGCCCGCGCGAGCCTTCACGCTTTCGGGCGCCGATGGTGACGACTCCCCCTCTCCCCTCTCTTCATTGAAGAAGTTTCGCTTTAGCCCTCGCATCCACCCTTCACTTCTCTCCTTTCCGCCACAACTGGCGTCTTGCGTAGTCCCGTCCCCTACGCGCCGAGCACGGTGTCGCTCGCTCTCTCTCTGTCTATTTCTACTGCCGTGAGTTTCGTGACTCTGATGCGTCCCCGCTTCTTTGGGCCACCATCTGTCTTGCCCGTCCACTTTCTCTCGCGTTCCCACCGCCCAATGACCAACTTTTGTTGAATCTGCCTCTCCTTCGTATACGATGGACTCTTTCCTAATTTTGAGCTCCTTGCGCTTGTTTGGAGTACGTGTCCTTCTGGTAAGCTTCTTAACTTTGGTATAAAATTTTAGTGCTCAACGCTTGACACATATTTCGAGAAGTCATCTTCATCTCCTCTGTCTCTTTCACTCTCTCTCTTTCACGCGCGCTTTTTCTCCTGTTATGCGCGCTTCCACGAAGCTTCCCTTATTTTCTTTCTATTACCAGTACTGCTCTTTACAGGCATGGTTCACCCACAGTACAACCATTCGTACACCGTGAGCACAACCATAAATTCGTTCCGATTGCGTATGTTCCTCACCTCTCACGGATGTGTACCGCTGTTTGTTTGCTTGTTTCTTTGTTTGTGTGGGGGGGGGGGGTGCGTGCGTGCGTGTACGGGTACAAGGCGCGTGTATGTGTGTTGTCTTTATTGCTAACGATGAGGTTATACAGAAATGGGCAGGGGTGCGCGAATAGTAGTTTTACCGACTCGAATACAAATCGTATAGAGCCAGAAGCGAATCAAATCAAATCGAATATCGATTAGTTTCAAATAACGTGCAGCCCTTTTCACCATTAGTATCGCACAATTTTCACATCCCGGTTGTACACATTAGAAAGTTTCTGTCATTGCGCTGCACATCATAAGTCGTCCATCCTAATGTGCATAATATGTATTATACACGTTAAATAATGTACACGATTACACCCTTATATTGGGGTAATCGTGTTGCTGCCGAAATCCCCATCAGCCACACCAGCAGCGAAGTAGAATAGACTTGGTTACTGCAATATTAGCTGTGTTTGTCTGCTTGAGCTCTGCGCCACCAGGTGGCTGCACCGTGCAAGCCGTTCACGTTTGCGCCTCCGCTCATCCGGTAAAACGCCCAATCCGCTTGCATTTACCAGAATACCGGACACGCTAAAGCTCTCAAACAGCTCTAAAACAGCTCTAAAACATTAGGGCAAAAGCCTTCGGCTAACGGGTCGAAAAAATGACGGTCCGGCATTATGGCACCAAAATGCAAGCACATGCGTCGGTATTTCTGTATGAACAATAACAAAAAAGAGCTCGATTACCTCTGTTCGTGTTGAACGGGCACCTTTCTAAATAATAAGTGGGGCCACGAAAGCGTCTGCATGTGTTTTTTCCGATTTTGCTAATATTTACCGAGCAATTTCTCACGACGCCTTGAGGAAATTAAATTAATTAAATTGTGGGGTTTTACGTGCCAAAACCACTTTCTGATTACGAGGTACGCCGCAGTGGAGGACTCCGGAAATTTTGACCACCTGGGGTTCTTTAACGCGCACCTAAATCTAAGTACACGGGTGTTTTCGCATTTCGCCCCCGTTGAAATGCGGCCGCCGTGGCCGGGATTCAATCCCGCGACCTCGTGCTCAGGAGCTCAACACCATAGCCACTGACAACCACGGCGGGTGACGTTTTGAGGAGTATAAGTATACGCCTCCGAAAGGTGGAAATAAATTTATTATTGAACGTTAGTCCTGCGTGTTTGTGTAATTAGCGTTTCCGTGTCCCTATTTTTCTGCCTGCGCTCCAAGAAAGTAGAAGGCATCTTAATATACAACCCCATGTAGTTAACCCTCGTCGATTAAGGTGATAAAATAAAAAAAAACAATTCATTAAGTGAAACTGCGTATGTGTCTCAATGGTCTTCACAGACTTGCCACGACCGTTATGACATGCCACTAATCAGGAAGAACCAGTGGCGATGCCTGGGCGACCGAAAAAGTGGAGAAAGACAAGTAAAGAGAAATTAAGTAAAAGGAAGCAACAACGCATTCGAATGAGAATGTCAAAGTAATTTAACGAATGCCCCGTGAGCGCGCAGGCTTTCGCCTTCAGCCTCTTTAGCGTAAGCTAAAGTGACGGTCAGCTTTTCGACTCGTTATTCCAAAGTTTCGAACAAGCGTGCTGGTGCGCGCAATCGAAAGGAGAACAAGCGGAGAAAAAAACGCTGCCCAATCCACACGCTTCCCTATAAACACGCCGTTTCCAGGTGTGGTGGTGGTATTGAAAGCAGTGAAATGCGTGACGGACGCGCCAGTGAGGCACAACATTCTTTTATGTCGAGCCATCTTAAGGCGGTGGCAGCGCGGGCAGCTGTTTCGACCACGGAAAGCGAGCGTGCGCCGGCCTATACAGCGTAGCAGTGTCAAGCGCCGCCTTGTCATCGCTTTGGAGGAGTCCCCTCATCACCCAACTAATCGCCTGCCCCGTGGGAGAGAATGTTCCGATTTGGCGCTGGAACGTTCGTCACCGTCACGCTTCTAATTGGGCGTTAAAGCACGCGCATGATTACTGGACAGCGCCAATCAGCTAGAAAGCTGCGTATATATATATATATATATACGAGAATGATCCTCGCACCTTGAAAGTCCGCTTACATTATTTATTCATGCGTTTGCTTGTTTGTTTGTTTGTTTGTTTGTTTGTTTGTTTGTTTGTTTGTTTGTGAAAGCGACGCATTCTCTGGCTAATCTCAGGCACATTGCGGTAGGTAGGCCGGTTCCTGTCTCGCGTCGTTTCGGGTCCTTCTTATAAAAAAAAAATAATTCAAGAGAGAGAGAGAGAGAGAGACAAAGATAAATGAGACACGAAAGGCAGGGAGGTTAACCGGAAGATAAATATCCAGTTTGCTACCCTGCGCTGGGGAAACGGTAACGGGAGGCAGAAAGATAAAGAAAAAATGACATAGAAAGTGAGGGAGATTACAGGAAAAAAACAAGGAAAACACGCACACAAACGAAGTTCTCTATGGTAGTATCGAACCTCATACGAATGCCCCTAATGCTCCTAAGGAGAACAGTATTACACTTGTGGGAGACACGAAGGCCAGGATTGGACAAGCAAGCATAAGTTAACGGTACCCCATATAGAAATCAAATAACATTCTAGCACTATAGCATACAAAGTGCGAAACGTTATGTAAGGACTTCAGAAACATGAGTGTGATAACAATATGAAAATATGCCTTGTCCGATACGAAGTACACGCCGAAAAAACGAGGGTTTACGTAATATTAGCTAAGATGTGAAGGAAAAGAAAGAAAGAAAAAGGTGTCAGTGTTATGAATGCGCGCATGTTCATGAAACTGCGCTGTTTGTGTTTTCATGGCGATATTTACCCGGAGCTCAACAACATCATGTTATATCTCGTGGACGACATAACTTTCCGAAAGCTGATGCGCGGTAGGTTCAGCATTTTTTTCTGCTGAAGTGACCGCGGTGCGGAAACATAACAAATTATTGAAGAGGAAAGTATGAAAAAGATGAAACCCTCATTCTGCACAAGCCAGTCGAGCAAGAATATTAAAGAATAGCAGCCGCCTTTGTTTTGTTACAATGAAGGCGGAGGCAGCATTTTTCTGCGTCAATAAACTACAATAGTTTAAGGCATAGGTCTGGGCCCTAAAAAAAAAAAAAAATTATCTGGTTTTACGTCAAAAGCGTGGCAGTTTGGGCGAGTTGGTATATGTCATGTCTTTTTTAGGCTTGTAGCGCGGCTCGGAAAGAGCAAAAAGGAAGGTGGAAGGGGTAATGAAAAGGAACGGAGAACAGAGTGAGCCCTGTTCCCTGCTCTCCGTTCCCTTTCATTACCTTTTCCACCTTCATTATTGCTCTTTCTGAGCTGCGCTACAAGCCTAAAAAAGTGGTTTTACGTACCAAAATCGCTTTCTGGTTATGAGGCACGCCGTAGTGGAGGACTCCGGAACTTTCGACCACCTGGGGTTCTTTACCGTGCACCTAAATATAAGTGAATGCGAACACACGGGTGTGTTCGCATTTCGCCCCCATCGAAATGCGGCCGCCATGGCCGGGATTCAATCCCGCGACCTCGTGCTCAGCAGCCCAACACCATAGCCATTGCGCAACCACCGCGGGTTGGGTCTGCACCCCTATTCGAAAAAGAAAAAAAAAGAGCTCTTACGCTATAACTGTTTGAAAGAACAGATTCTACCCAATCGTTGCGCGGGAAACATTAGAAGCGAAGGCTGCAGACCAATGGAAAAAAAAAAAAAAAAAGGAAAGTTACGAATGAACAACTGTGGATTAAACCCCAGGGCTCACATTCACAAAAAAGCTCTTGCGATATAATTGTTCACATAGAACTGTTTCAGCGTATACCGAGGCTGGACGAATAACTAGCGAAGACGGCCGGCCAACGGTAAAGAGCAGTTACAAACGAAAAGCTTCGCGAATTGGGCCCCCACATGTTTCATTTTTTTTTCGTTTTAAGAAATGAGCGCTTATATGCTGTCAATCGCTGTAAAGCTGTTTTTAGAGTAGATTTTCATGAACAAGTACTGGGTTTATGTGAGTGTCAATGTCTGCATCGAATAATAGTGCTAAACGAAACACCCGCCGGGGCAGCTTAGTGTCTATGGCGCTGCACTGCTGAGCTCTAGGTCGAGGGTTCGAGCCCGACTGCGGCAACCGTATTTCAATAGGGGTGAAATGCAAAAAAAAAACTAGAAAAAGACCTCTCGTGCGCTTAGACTTAAGCGCACGTTCCAGAACCCGAGGTGGTCAGAATTGATCCGGATTCACGCCCTATGGCGTGGCTCATAACCATATCATGTTTATGGCGCGTAAGACCGTACAATTTTGTGATATGTATGTTGCGTACACGAGACGCTTGTATTTTGTCGAGTATTAATACTTCCTACGGAAGTTTACTCAAATAAGGGGAGATGAGAGCTGTAAATGAATCCCAGTCATGCATCTCCAGTCATTCACGGCTCCATTTTCGTCGAGTAACGCTTGTTTATTTTCAACTTGAAGTATGCTGGTGCCCCCAAAGCCAATTCCCCTTTCGTTTAGCGTAAGATAATGCTCGCATCTTCGAGTGAGTTCGCTACTATACCGGTGGTGTTTTGATGTAGCAAGATGGTATCCCTCGTTAGCACAAGACCTGCAGAAAAATTCACCGCATCTTGTTTTGCGTATTGATGATTCTATGCTATCCTCGTGCCAAGAATGACGAATAAAATACCTTTTTTTGTCATAGGGAATAATGTTTTATATGTGGAATGCGAGACTTTCTTTTTTTTTTTTTTTGAGGTAATTCAAAGGTAGTTTTCTGGCATCTCTCATTGGTGTGCCTGCATAGTAAGCACCATATTCATATAATTCTTTAGCATGTGCAACTAATTCAAAACTACTGGTTTTTCAGTGTGTCCCGCTAAAACACCTTTCAAAACAAGTTATATTCGTTATTATCAACTTTCCTTGAATCTTTCTCTGGCATATTTTGCTTAGATAGCTAGAAAAAAGAAAGAATAAATGGCGGTAGTTGTGGAAGTAAGCGACAAAGACAGGCACAAACATAAAAGACAATAAGATAGTAATTTAATAGAAAAAAGAATTTGGAGCGCGTTCCCTTTCAGAGGCAAAAATTAATTAATAAAGCTCACAAACTTTGCAGCGCATACTCATGCCGCCAATTCCAGGTTCATTGGGATGCTGAGCCGGAAGCTCCATGCGTTTAACTTTTGTTGATCCTTCTGCCACGTTTGCTCTGAAGGAAAACAGGAGCAAT
This sequence comes from Dermacentor variabilis, assembly GCF_050947875.1. NCBI lineage: Eukaryota > Metazoa > Arthropoda > Arachnida > Ixodida > Ixodidae > Dermacentor > Dermacentor variabilis. Next base: position 39,303,051 of record NC_134568.1, read on the forward strand.
GTTTCTCGGTTCGCCTTGACAAGCTTCAAAATTTGCTTATGGTTGTTCTTCATGAGCGTGGGATTCACTGACATTGAGATATCGAACTATACAAAACGCGAGATCCTTTTTATGGCGTGGACGACTATCGTTCAAGCTCACTTGATTCGGAGCTCCCTGCGTAAAAAGACCCTCTAGTCGACGTAATCTAATCTAACCAATTAGAAATTTCCGTAAAAAGAAAAAAAAGAAAATCCACCCTCGTGTCAGCAAAGTGCCTTTTCAGGCGAAACAACCGCAATGTCTTGCCCGTTAGTGCGCATGGCTTTTCGCCGTTCACCCGTTTCCTGACGTACTATAATGTTCTGGCTTTTTTCTCTCTTTTTTTTCCGCACTTAAAGTTGTAATCAAGTTACGTGGTTTACACAGGAAGTATATATTGCCTCACTATGAGTAAACGCCGAATATGAAGATAAAATGCAATACGTGCTATGATGCCCAGTTCATTGTTTTTACAGAGCCAATGAGCCTACAATAATTACGGGTTTCCTATTTTGTCCGCGCCTTTGTGGCGAGTTTTCTGTTTTTGTTGTTGTTTTGCCAGAGGGCTTATGCGCTGCATGAAGGTACTGGTCGTACGCTCGGGCTCTACATTGCTCTGTTCCCTAGGCAAGCGCGATGCGCTGAAATACGTGGCTAAGCATATAAGGTCCTTCAGTATACATGCTTACTTCTCGGCGACACCGCGGATACGACCGAGTCCATAAGTTTAACAAGAATAAGGAGTTGGTAATTACGATCACGTCGCTTTCAAACAATTCATGTACGTGCTTACAGAACTGTTCAAAAAAAGAAAATAAGGAAAACCTTTCGTTTAGTTAACGTTGTGCAATTCACCTTTCAAAGTCAGGAGAACGAACAAAATTCCGTTGCAATCCCAACGCTTGCGTCGAGGTATTTACAGTATTTTCGCAAACCTTGAGAACAGATGAATTTACCTTCTGTTTATGTGCACTTGGCAAAACTTCTGGAGTGTCAGACGTGCGCGAGCGACCCGTTAATGAGAAGCGACAGCTTGATTTTCTTTCTTCTCTCTTTTTTTTTCTTGTTTTCGTGGCGTCGGTGCGCGAAATGAGCGGCTGCGTGCTTCGATGGCTCCAAAGCAATTAACCGCGCCGAAGATTGCCTTACAGCGTTTCGAGTTAGCATGTTCCTTGTCTGTTATTGCCTGGTTTAATGTAGAAAAACTAAACGAAAAAAAAAACTACCGACTGCTATCTCTGCTACAGAAAAGTGATGCTTCAGTTAATAAGCCGTTACAAGCAAATTCTCACGCTGTCAGCGGGTACAGAAATACCGTAAGTATAGCAAAGTTCTTGTAACAAGGATAACATGATTCCGTGACCGAACGACCACGACCCAGACGATCCCGTGGCACTGTCCGCTTAGAAGACTTTGGGCAAGAAACAGCGAAAAGAAGAAAACGCGGAGGAAATTTCAGCAAGCGAGCGCTGTCGTTTGCTTCCTCTGCTTGTTGGCTGGTTCGTGTTATAACACGGGAACGACGCTGCAAGTATTCTTGCATCGTTCGGCCTTTATACATGGCGCCACATAGGAGCCGACAAAGAATGAAGGGTAAGAAAAAGAAAAGCGAATAACGTTAAACACACGGGCGCAGCCAGAAAACCTTACGGCTCTCCGTTAAGCCCCCATCTTTCTACGATTCATGATTCATGCGACATTACAAATTATGTGAGGTATCTGGTTGTCGCTCGCTTGCGCATATTTACTTTGACGTTGCCTTCGCTGACACAAGAAAAGCCAGACGCTCTTCTTGAGACCATACAGAAGAAAGGTCTTCCATGTGCTTTTCTGCAACACCATGTGTTTCAATAGGGGTTCGTTACAGCCCGCAAGGGAGCTCAACGCCATCTTCTTTCAATTCAACGAGTCACCGACTTGCTCTACGTGCGGTAAATGCCCAAGAGACACTGAACAAGACATTGCAAGCGACATCCAGGCGGAGCGAGTGTCGGCTTCGATCAGGATAAACCCGCCTGTGGCAACAATTCCCCACCAGTTTTTGTTTGCGTACTTACTGTGCGTCCATAATTGGATGTTGTGTTTTCAACAAAATCTAGACATGCAAGTAAACACATTCTCCAGTCGTTTCAACGCGGCTGGTATCTCTTCCCATATTGCGCTTTCGAAGCAATCCCGAATAACGTTAACCAGACATCCCCATCATTTCGGGGCATTTACACTCATATGTCGCGCCTTCTTTCGGCGGTGGCAGCACGACTGACCGCACGCGAATGGGGGAACAGACTAAAAAAAAAGAAATCTCCTCTCAGGAACAAAATGAGTTATCGAAACTTGCTCGCAGTTATACACACTAAGGACAAATTGTGACATTTTGATGAAATTGTAGTAGCGTGCCACAAAGCACGAAACTTGCCGAGTCATTTGAATATGTTACAATGCATAGCCTATGAAAGAGTCCCACAGGCTGTGCTGTAATATATTCAAATATCCCAGGAGCCTACCTACTTTGTGGTACGCTACTGTGATTTCTCCAAAATGTCGCAATGGGTCTCACCCCCCCCCCCCCCCCATAGCATGTATAACTGCGAGTAAGTTTCGATAACTAATTATGTTCCTGAGATGAGATTTGTTTTCATCTGTTCCCCACTCATTTACGGCGGCGCGCACGGCCACTGCCGGAATAGCACGCAACATGTCGTCGTCCCAAAGCCTGGCTATGAGAGTCCACCTCAGAACTTTTATGAAAGGAGAAGCAAGACGATCTGAGATGTGTCCGTTATCTTTCTTGAAAATCCGCTCCTGTTATTTGTCTTGGAGTGAGCACCAGTGAATACTTTCTTTTGTTGCCTTTTTGGGCGCTTTTTTCGATCACAACCACCAACAACCGTTGCTGCGCATATATACACGGCTAATTCAAAGCGGTGCACTGCATATTTATTCGTACATGCTCGCATGTATAATGGATGTACCGGGGCAGTAACGAAATAGTTAAACCGAGTAACGAGACGTTGCACGAGGGCCGGTGGAATTTCGTCGAACTGTCATCCTATCTCCAGAGGGATGCGCACTGGGCGACTACGGTGGAAGCATCGTTTCGTTAGGAACGTAAGCAAACAAAACAGGCAGGTATTTGCATGACGGGATAACGGATACGAACAGCTCCGCCGTTTCCGGCACGTGAACGAGAATCTCTGATATGGTGCGCTAATGATTTGTGGACATAGCCCCGAAGCAACGTATACGAGAGGAACAGAGGGTACTTTTTGCTAATATTTCTGCTACGTGCAGGTTGTGATTAGCAACGACCGTTCTTGCACCCATATCCACTGTGATGACTCGAAGGCTATGACACCTATCAATTAAGGTAGGAGGACGCGTTTTCAACAAAATTTCTGGAGTTTCAATTCGTTTTACATTGATCCACTTATTGAGTTTAACGTTCGAGTTTCCTACACCGAACATTTTTTGCAAAGAATGAGCTGCACTAAAGGATCACAGTGTGGCTACGGCACTGAGGACGAATGCATGTGTAACCTCCTTTTAGAATGCCTTCATCATGAGACGCCAACGCTTACTGAAATCGTTACAGATAGCATTAGATCGGAGATCATTCAGCTTACAGAAATGACTGGGACCGCGACGAACAAAACGCCAAACAAAAGTACCGTCTAATAGCTTCGAAAAAAAAATTAAAATTTCTTTAGGACAGTGCTACGGTGCGGCACTATTATAGCGGGTATACGTACACCATACGATATTTTTTTTCTTAGAACCTGTTCTTATATGCGTGTTTTATTTCGATCATTCTGCGCTTTACGCGTTTAGTGCTAGTGTTATTTTGTGCACACAGTTTTTTTAGAGAGGATGATAGTATGCTAATTATTTGTGGCACAGGGGCATCTAGCCATGCAGCTGGACGCCATCAATTACTTTGCCCGAGCGTCCCTATTGTTTAGAAAATTTGTAATGATTTCTTGTTTACGATTTTACGTAGTACAACGCGTTATATGCATGCGTCAACTCTTTGAGAGTCACCGCCGTATACATAAACGGTGGGGGTAGCAAGTCCCAATCGGTCATGGATGTACATGTACAGCGGCGACGAAAGGCTTCTTAAAAACGCTGCTTTTTCAGAACGAAGCACCGCCTCGCGTCAATCTGGAGGTGCCGAAACCTTCTGTGAGTTCTAGAGAAAAAATAAATTTACTCGGCTTCCGCCGCTCGTTTTCCAACTTATTTTCCGATTCAATCTACGGTGGCTGCCACCGCGGTCCCTTGGGGGCATCGAACTTCGCCTATAGTTTACTAACGCGTGCTCGCATCCGAGCTTGCGCACTGCGTAATTGCCGCTCTCGCGCGCGCTCTTTTCTAAAGGAAGGATTTGCATTATCGCGAGATGCTCGCCCTCGCGGCTGTTCCGTAAGCGCGCGATCACCCCGATTACGAGCGGGTTCTCCTAAGCCCGCGATTCAGTGCCACCCGTGCATTTCTTTCTGCGAGGCGCGCGAGAACAGACGGAATCCAGTCTAGCTAATAATTTATTACTGCAAATTTCTCGCCCCTCTTCGTGGTTTTCACGGTTTGCGCACCGCTGAGCTTGCGTGCGACAGCTTACATGGCATATGGCTCGCGTTCGCTGTTCTCTAACAATCCACTGCATTCTACGTTCTTCTGGCCCTTGTTCATTAGTTGGGACATGGCTCCGTGACCGCCGCACCACGGTCCTTGCTGGAATCGCACCCATGGCACGACACCCCATAAAAGGTAAAAATGAAACGGAACGTTTTAAAATATGGGCCCTATAGTAGCGTCAAACCTACTTAAAACGTAAAAATAGGTTGCCTGAACATTAGGTCTGTAAAAAAATTAAATATGCTTGCGTATCCCATGTAATCAACAATAAACCATGTATAAAATTTTGCACATCAAAAACTTTTTCTTGCTTTATTTTCACAAAAAAAAATTATTCGCCAGTGTTTTTTTTTTTTTTCGCGAAATCAGCCGCTCTTAACAATGTGACACTGGGGTAAGCCATGTCTAGTTGGGCGGTCCGCACAATGGGGGGACTCATTCTCCCCAAAATATATGAGCCTGAAAGGCTGAAGCGCACAATGCATTTATGTTACATTGCAAGAGTATCAGAGTTACGCATAAATGTGTGTAGCAGCATATGTGTATAAAATTAGCTCTTTCTGAACCAAGGAGCGGCCGGCGCCACATTCGTGTCCCAACGCCTCCATTTTGTCAATAATAATAAAGAAAAGGCTATAACGCTCAGTTAGCAACCCCGAGGTCGCGGGTATAATTTTAGCTATGTTCCTGGATGAAAGGGGAAGCGGACAGTTGAGGAAGGGGGTGAATGTGAATGCAAATGCGTCCACGCAGCGAAATTTTGGTGCGATGAAATAAGTCCAAGCTGAGAAGAAGATTTCAAAGACCTCCACTGCGGCGCATCGAGTAATGTTCGAGATGCCCGATGTCCGTTGAATAGTAACACCTGCAGGGTGGCCCTATCCGACCTTCGCAGCACTCCGATTCCCGCAGCTTCAAACGCTCCCGCGAATATCTAGGTCGTCCACAATACGAGAGCGGGCGTCGTACACAGGATAATGTCAACAGTTGGATCTAAAGCAAGCTTGAGCTGCATGTATGCGTACTCAGCGACTACTATCAACCTCCGGTGACAGCAGCCAAAGACAAGAGAGAGAAAGAGAGAAATAATACGATGACGTATGTTTATACAATTAACAACCCTTCATTCCGGGTGTAGCTTTCGGACGTTCCTTAACGCCACTTATTTATACGTGCGTTCGCTGATAATGTCCTCAATATTGGATTGCATAATCAATTGCATTGAATAATTTTCGATTTCATAGGGCGCGCCTACGGTATTTGTGTCGTCTACAAAGACAAGGTGGACCCGAAAATGTACGTTTCTAAAAGACGCGGAAATTTCAGCCTCCGAAGCGGGCCACAAGCAGTTTTCTAAGTGCTTCCCTTCAAGGCACACGCTCGCGTTTTAGAAGTAAGTTATTTACTTGGACCGTGCCATCTATATATATATATATATATATATATATATATATATATATATATATATATATATATATATATATATATATATGTGGGTGTCCCAATTATTTGCCGTCGATTGGCGATACTCAGATTATTGTTTTTTCATTCCGCCAAATTAGATAATTTGTCCTAATTAGTTAATCGACATCTCCACTGTTCGAATTAGATTAAAAGTGTCAATGAGAAAATTGTAGAGCAACATGACAAATATAATTCCCGATACAGCTTTCTGTTGCTCGATACGTGCTACATAAAAGTGTCGTTTTTTTTTTTTTCAGAGCGCGAAAGAAGCCCGCGAATACAAGCAAAATCGCCGCGCGACATGCCGCTCCAGGCAGTTCTACCTCCCAAGAAGGTAGAATTTTGTTTTCTCTTTTTCTCCGTCTCTCCTTATCAATCTCGGAGCATCTTTATTTCTTGTCCTGTTCAGATCACTACTACGCCGCGGTGCAAGAAAACTGAGTCCGTATTCACAAAGGTTCTTGTTCGTTAGTGCTTTTTTTGGCATCGGCCGGCCGCCATCGCTAACAACATGTCCAACGTCTGAATTGGCTCACATTTTCTCTTACGCGCACGACCTTCCGTGTCCAGCCGTTTTTGTGATGCCTATTTTCTATCGCCATCAGGAATGGTGAAAGCCTTGGTGCTGTTATTCCTCTACTCAAGGGGTTCCAGCATTGCGCGCATTGTATCGAGTGAATGCGGGGTATTCTGAGCCAACGCGGTGCGCTTGTTGTTTAAAAGCGCACGTTTACCGTTCATTATTGACCACGATACGAATATATCTGTTAAACGATGTAATGGGCATGAAAATATTGAAGTTCCCCCTTACTGGTCTGGTTGTGCTCTTTATCACTTTCACTTTGCCGAAGTAGATCGATTCCCTAGAAACGTGATGGATTTGGGAGAGCTGCTCATTCGTGTTCGAGCTCGAAACAGACAGTCTCGAACGGGGCAATAGCGGAAAATATTTATCACGCAGAAATTTGCAGTTGTACATGTCAAGCACCCTAACAGGCACGTCGCCGCTCTACAGAGCATGATTGCCAGGTTTGGTTGCCATGCGAGTCTTTCTTTTTTTCCCTATTGCTTTCTTTTCCCGTAAAGCATGTGGATAAGCGCGCCCGCTTCGTGTTTTCGCGGCTCGAATATCGCGCAGCCGAGGTGACGCGTCCTCCACCGAGCACTGACCGGCACCGCTGGAGGTTCCGATGCCTGCATACCGCGAGACTTCTTAGCATGCGGCGCGCGTTCTTCCCGCGCCTGTTTTCCCTCTTTGCGCAAGAACAACAAGCGCCGTATCGCGCCCAGCTGCGCTCGATTCCAGTCAGCAACCGCGTACGTCCGCAGTACAGCGCTTGTGCTGGCTCATGATGTTTTGTGCTTTGCATGTCAGTGCATCGCAGCCGGTGCGTTTCGCGCATTGTTTTTTTTTCTTTCTTTCTTTTTGTCGCATTTCTTAAAATGGAAAACCGCCATACCGGTGGGGAAGCCCTTGAGAAATCCCAGTGCGCGCTTTGTGTCGTGTCCTGTTTTTGGTTGTCGTATATGTTCGAGTGTCATCAACAAAACGTATAACTGATCGATCTGCCTCCGGGAAGATGAGATATTGGCAGTGTCGAATGAGGCGTTTCCCCGTGTTATACGGACATGTTTGACAGGGAACACATATTTCCAGCTTTACTGCGTACAGCTTAAAATACGAAAAATTGTATTGATAGGAGTTTTGTTTTTTCTTCTTTTTTTTTCTGCGTTCGAACTAAGGAAAGCGGTAAGTTTGCAGGTAAGCTGCAGAGTGTGGCGTCAGATGTTACCAGCTAACCGTGACCAGACACAGCACTTTTCTCACCTGGAGCATCAGCGAAGTGGCTGAGAGGTGAAACATGTGACTGCTACTCTGTCGGATCGGGGTTCGATCCACTTAAGACACGGCGTGTTTGTTTTTCTCTGTAGTTTCGTAGCAAACTCGCAATGCTGCTTCCTTACCGTAACTTTGGTTGCGGTATGAAATGGGCTAGACCCGACTTCATCATGCGCTTCTTTCCGTCTTGAGATCGGGATAGTTTATTTTATTGTATCTACCACAACTAGCAATTGCGTTTTGAAGACCGAACTACAGTATGCGTCAGTCAATACAGCGAGAAATCTGCCGCGCGGTCGTGACATGTGAGGTCTTGGTAAAAGCTGCTAAACCTTTTTCTTTTTTTCCACATCCGATAGATATCGGCAAGTAATGAACATCGTCTACTTTTCGAGAGCGGCAAACGGCGCCAGACAACACGAAGTACAGGAAAAGGAGGCGGGGACGATAGCAAGACGTTTGTGGCCGTCCCCGTCTCCTTTTCTTGTCCGTGGGCCTCGTTTTATAATATAATGAACCAACTAAAGAAAAGCGTATAAATGAGCTATGAATCCGCTCCAACTCGATTACTTCTCTGTCCTTTTTATGATTAACTGCTCCCTTTCACATTGGTGCAGCGCTACACACATTGCTTAAGTAAGAATTTGTCATTTGTATACGCGCATTTCGCTGTTGCAAAACAAGAGAAGCATGACGTTTTTACGGCGATGGCATTGAATAACTCGCGTTCACTAAAGCGCACGGCACGTTCCCCTCTTTCATTCGTCAAGCGACATTCTTGCTTCATTTTCGCAGTTTCGTTTCACTTGTAGCCGACCGCAGCCGGCAAGTTAGCCATTCCACGCGCTAATTAAGGAGTTCAGCATAACGAAGTCAGTCCGCGACTTTAGAATTTTCTTTTTCCCCTATCTTTTCGCTCAGAAATTGAAATCTCTGATATGGTGCTCGTGCTCAGCAGCCCAACATCATAGCCACTGAGCAACCACAGTGGGTGTAGAGTTTCATACAATAATTAATAGAGGGAATTTTGGCGCGAGTACCTACGGGAGCTGCAATCTACGGTTCAACAAGCATAGGAATTATGGGAAGTACATGGATTTGTCTAAACTTCGTCCTTGTGGTTTCAGATAGTTTCGTGACTTTGTAAACTCGTCATTTTCAACAAAGTGCTACGTAAAAAAAACAATTAAACAAGCATTATTAAAATTGTCCGACGGCAGGATTCGAACACAGCACCCTCTAGCACAGATTCAGGATAATGAAACCACTACAGCACGGACGCCTGCATCGACGTAAAACGCCCTTATCAATTTATCGCGGGCAAGCCAGTGCCTGGAGACGCTTGGCGCGTTTCGATTTGGCCACCTTGACAAGCTGAACCGCAGCAATTAGTAGGGATTGCGCGTGTTCACAGCGTTTTCTGCACTCCAAAAAGTATAGATCGCTCTTAAATTTACGACAATGAAGGCACATAAAGCGTTATTAACAAAGACAAAAGAACGTGCGAATCCACAAGCACGAAGATCAGACAAATCTGCGTACTTCCGATCATTCCCATGTTGGCTGAACGATTGCAACGCCATTGTAGCGAAGATCGAACCCGTGACCTAGTGCTGAGCAGCGCAACGTCATAGTCACTGAACTAGCGTGGCAGGTACCGAGAAATAAAAGTGACAGGTTCGAATCTTATCCTCCGCTATATGTTATGACAGTGAGCATGTAAAATGAACGCGATACTCAAGTTTACATCAAAATTTCGACAATCGAAAAGCTTTACGAGGGCGCATAAGTGTAACGCAGAAACGTCGAAATAAAATCAGCCCAAGGAACCGCTACACGTGACCAGCTTTGCGGAGATGACAGACCCCACTTCTCTTATAATAAGCGGGACTGGTTACCCTGTCTTGCGCGTATTTAAGATACACGAAGCCGGTACAGACATCTAGTGTTTCGTGAAGTAGGCTTAGCATACCTGCAGCAACGTATCGCATAAAAAGTTATCAAAAGCTAGAGTTTGCAATGCGAAAGAAGCAAAAGATGATAGGCGAAGCGTGCCAGACAGGTTACATGGTGGAACGGGTGCATTGTAGAATGCGCCAAACGGCTTTCGGAAGAGAATTAATTATGTTATGCATTTAAACAGATGGAATAAAGAAACAGTGCACTTGATACCCGTCTACACTGTCGACTAGAGGGAATTAAGCGCTTGCGCCTTGCCAAGATGCAGGAAGACCGAACAGCTGCAAAGGAAGCATGCAATTATAAAAGGATCAATTATATCAGGTGGTGGGGGAGAAAGCAGAGCTGAAGGTGACGCCAACACATTGGAAAGACTCTTCACATGAGCACATCTGCAAGGGGCGCCAGAATATGCGCGCAAAATAAGCAGTATACATTGTGGGCGCAGGGCCGTGAATTCCGAGCTAATTGAGGCTCGCAGAGACGGACACCAGGCAGGTAGGTGAACGGACAGTAGCACCATTACTCAGTCATGTCCGAGCACCAACTGCTGCTGCTGGACAGCGCAGCTCTCCGGCCACGTGCCCTGGAGCACCATGGTTATATTGCACGCCCTAGAACAAGAACTCGCTGTTTTCAGGGTCTTGCAAACACATTAGTGTTTTCAAAGTCAACGACGACCGTTTAGCTATCAAAGTGAATAAGCAAACTGTATGCTACAACGAAAGTGTCTCTTGCTTATGTGTGATATCTAAGGTGAAAATGACCAAGAAATGTTTTGCGGTGTTTCTTTCGTTAGGAATGGGAAGAAAGCAGACAACTGTTTCTTTTAATCAGTGAAAGTGGCTAGTGCAAAAATGTAATGATCAGCTAAACTTACTGATCTACAGACGCCCAGAAAAAGGTTAACAACCTATTTACGATCTGAGCAATGAACTAGCCTGACAAATCACTTAAGTGTGCTTGCTGATCGGGGCCAGTGATAAGCCCGCACTGAATGGGAAATGTAAAGCATCGTGTTTTAACAGACATTGCTTTCAGAAACTTATGCTTGATCCACATGGGACTTAACACGTGGTCTGCAAGGCAATTTCTTCTTTTATTTGTCTTTACCATTAATTACCCTTCAAAACGAGAAGTAGCTGTGGCATGTTTAAAGACAGATTTATTAACGCGCATAAACAGAAGGTTGTGAGTAAATTACATTTTAAAAAGTTGACCGTTAGACTATCTTCTCCAGAGGAATTGTTCTAGGTCCGGTGCGCCAAAATAAAAGACACGTAAGTTTTCAAAATGATAACAACAGCAACCGAATTCGTCTTAGCGTAGGCGCTAACAAATATCTCAACAGATGAACCTCAGAGGTCTGAGCTAACAGAGGAGTTGTTGGAATATTTCCTAAGAGTCTGGAGTCACATCACCAAGGAAAATAATAATAATAATAATAATAATAATAATAATAATAATAATAATAATAATAATAAATATTATTATTATTATCATTATTATTATTATTATTATTATTATTATTATTATTATTATTATTATTATTATTATTTTGAAGTTACTAGAGAAATATCGTTTACAAATATGTTAAATAAAAGAGGTGATAAAATCGACCCCGGGGTAACGCCAGCTGAAGGCATTGCTTGGTACTGATGGTTTCCTTGTCGGCCATAACTATCTGTGACCTACCACACATGTAGTTTCGTAGTACGTTGTGGAATGGTCCTGTGAATCCCATTAAAGTAAGTTTCGCTAGTAGAATGTTATGATTCACTGTGCCAAAAGCTTTTGTTATGTCTAGAAATAGCGCACAGGTGAATCATCATCATCATCATCAGCCTGGTTACGCCCACTGCAGGGCAAAGGCCTCTCCCATACTTCTCCAACAACCCCGGTAATGTACTAATTGTGGCCATGCCATGCCTGCAAACTTCTTAATCTCATCCGCCCACCTAACTTTCTGCCGCCCCCTGCTACGCTTCCCTTCCCTTGGGATCCAGTCCGTAACCCTTAATGACCATCGGTTATCTTCCCTCCTCATCACATGTCCTGCCCATGCCCATTTCTTTTTCTTGATTTCAACTAAGATGTCATTAACTCGCGTTTGTTCCCTCACCCAATCTTCTCTTTTCTTATCCCTTAACGTTACACCTATCATTCTTCTTTCCATAGCTCGTTGCGTCGTCCTCAATTTGAGTAGAACCCTTTTCGTAAGCCTCCAGGTTTCTGCCCCGTAGGTGAGTACTGGTAAGACACAGCTATGATATACTTTTCTCTTGAGGGATAATGGCAACCTGCTGTTCATGATCTGAGAATGCCTGCCAAACGCACCCCAGCCCATTCTTATTCTTCTGATTATTTCCGTCTCATGATCCGGATCCGCCGTCACTACCTGCCCTAAGTAGATGTATTCCCTTACGACTTCCAGTGCCTCGCTGCCTATTGTAAATTGCTGTTCTCTTCCGAGACTGTTAAGCAATACTTTAATTTTCTGCAGATTAATTTTTAGACCCACTCTTCTGCTTTGCCTCTCCAGGTCAGTGAGCATGCATTGCAATTGGTCCCCTGAGTTACTAAGCAAGGCAATATCATCAGCGAATGGCAAGTTACTAAGGTATTCTCCATTAACTTTTATCCCCAATTCTTCCCAATCCAGGTCTCTGAATACCTCCTGTAAACACGCTGTGAATAGCATTGGAGATATCGTATCTCCCTGCCTGACGCCTTTCTTTATTGGGATTTTGTTGCTTGCTTTATGGAGGACTACGGTGGCTGTGGAGCCGCTATAGATATCTTTCAGTATTTTTACATACGGCTCGTCTTCACCCTGATTCCGTAATGCCTCTATGACTGCTGAGGTTTCGACAGAATCAAACGCTTTCTCGTAATCAATGAAAGCTATATATAAGGGTTGGACAGGTGAATAAGTTGTTTTCAAATACAGAATATGCTTCATCTGACAATTCTTCTAATAGGACTGTGGTACCTCAATTCGCAACGAAACCAAACTGCCTGGGCGATGAAATCGAAAACTTCATTAAGAAAGACGTCATGCATTCGTTCATGAATTTTCGAAGTATCTGGGAAAGTACCGGCAATTTTGAGATTGGTCTATAGTTTTCAACCTTATCTTTCCTGCCTCCCTTATATAGTGGCTTAACTATAGCCGTTATCAGAGTCTCGGGAATTACTGCAGTTTCTAAAAAGCCATTAATTAAGAAAGCAAGATGTTCGCAAGCACATCGAAGTTTCTTCGCAGCGTGCCTACTGATATGCCATCTATTCCTGGTGGTTTACTTTGCCGAAAACTAAAAAGAATCCTTTTCAGGTCAGGCGTTGATAAACTAGGCATAAAAGCAGACGCCGACACAGATTCCTTCAACGTACAATGACTGATTTTCCTGTTGGGATAAGGCGTTTTGACAAGCGTGCGAGAAAAAACGGTTGAATTTGATAACTACCCCTGTTTTGTCATCTAGAAATGAGTCAATGGGATTAGAAAGCACGTCACTTCCTCTTCTAAGATTATTTATTATGGACCACGTTTTTGCGGTACTTTGGCGCGATTGGTTGAATTTATTTAAAAGATCCATTCTTTTTGTTGTTCGCAAAAGCCCGACTACCCTGTTTCTTGTCATTTTATATTCAGCTTTTAATCTCTAATTTTTCGGAGAACGTTTGCAGCGCTTCTAGAGCCAATCCCTAAGCGATATGGCACGCATAACATCTGCATTAAGCCAGCTAACATTATTTCTGGTCTTTTTCGTAACAGTTTATATACTTAGGCGCTCAAAGTGCTCAAGTTGAGTGGAGAACTTTTCGTATACCTTATCAGGTGCGCTGCCATCAATCAGCAAAGACCAGGCAAAATTAGTGATGTGTTGGTCAAACATTTTTGCATTAGTGATTTGAATTTTCTTTTTATTTCTTTTTGTGTTCCCAACCGATTGATGTTCTACAGCTAGAGAAGGCTTCGAAAGGCGACAGGCCACAAAATAGTGGTCGGCTAACCACGGATTTATGACGCAAGCAGCCAAGGAATAGTCAAATGCGCGCACCACAACGTGGTCTGTGCAGGACGCTAATACTCGGTTATTTAAGCACTCTTCTCTAGTCGGATGATTTATGATGGATTCCAAACCACAAGAAGACAAAATGAATAAGTAATCAGAAACAGTAGTTGACGTGACGCATAGCGTATTTATGTTCAAATCAGCAGCCAAGCATAACTGCACAGCTGAACCCCATTTGCGAAGTATTTCATCGAGCTCTGCCAAGAATCGCCTCACACTTACATGGTGGACGATATATCGAAAGGAGGATTAAATATGCACTTGAAATATTTATTTTTATCGCCAGGCATTCCGCATCAACGAACGTAATACCTCCTCCCGACGTAACATACGTGTCATGAACAAAAATAGCTAAACCACCTCCTCGCCCTCTTTGCCGGGTCACGAAATGTGAACGATAACCAGACACCGTAAACATATCGGCGCCGACTTGTGGTATATTTATTTAAGTGAGAGCAAAAGCGTCAACGTAATTGCTAGCCGCTTCCGCTATCTCTTTAAATTCACTCCAGTACTTTCGGAGGTTTCCTATGTTTGCGCTTACGAAAGTAAAATTATGTTGTGACCTCAGGCCAAACGTATTTTTTAAACTGCTAAAATCAGGAACCACACAGAAACTAGACGCCATGCTGCTTATACAATCCTAGCAATATCAGCTGGCCTGATTACTCGTATCAAAGTTGCACCTTAGTCCTTCTTTACAAAAATCTTACCGCCTTTTACCCAGGCGAACTTGTACCCATTCTCCTTAGACGCGGCTCTTGAACGCCAAAACAAACTATGGTTTGCCTTTGTCAAGTTATCGTTGAAAAACAATTTGGGTAGAGAACCATTCTGGTGCAATTGGTGCAGCTTTCCGCGTGAATCAAACCAAGCTTCTCTCGCTGCTACAGAAGTGAACCGTATCACCAAGGGAAGTAATAATAATAATAATAATAATAATAATAATAATAATAATAATAATAATAATAATAATAATAATAATAATAATAATAATAAGAAGAAGAAGAAGAAGAAGAAGAAGAAGAAGAATTTACAGTACTCGTTAAATAACTAATGTTACCGGGCTGCCCTTGCTACTTTCGTTCACACCACCCCAATTCAAATCATGTTAACAGAGCAGGGAGAAGAAATCCGCTAGTTATCAGAGTGAAGTTATGACCAAACAGCTGTCCTTATTTTTTTTTATGAGACTCTAGCCCAGCCTTTTTTATTCGTGTAAGAAACATGCTTGCCTTATGTGGGAAAATAACAATACTGCGACAGCTAAAGAAGTGTAGGCATCTGAATATCAGGTAAACGGAGGCACTGAGCGCTAAAATAAAGAAATGACCGAGAATTACGATACTCTCTAATGTGAAATTTGAGCGCAGCTCTATACGTGTTTTTATTTCGCGATATATTGACTGGCGCGGACAATCTGTCTCGTGCGGCACGTTACAAATGAAGCGAAGTGTGGCACGACTGCCTCGCTAATCGGATGATCGCGAGAGACAGAGCATGGCTGACATGTGGGCGCGATTCACCGCAGCCGCCGCACACAGACCTCCGCTCATGCAGCGCTTCGGTGAACAGACGATGCGTAGAGTAGCCCGATGCGTGCGCCTTCGACAACGGAGCGGAGGGGAGCGAGCGCATCGAGGCACCCTAAGGACGCGCGCTACTTTGACGCCATCTCGTAGCCATCGTAGCCATAGTGCGTCTTGCGCGGCACTACGCTTTTCCTCCCACGTTTTCGTCATACCCTCCTCCCACGCTTACCTCCTAGCGCTATCTTCGCTCTCGCCATCTTTCATCTGCAGCTGCGCTCCGCGTTCGCTATCATCTTTACCTGTGCTGGTTCGCTCGGTTAAGAGGTACGACGCCGACGCTAGCCGTAGGAACGGGCGCCTAAGGGCTGCGCCCGAACATATATATATATATATATATATATATATATATATATATATATATATATCCACTTTCTTTTAGTAAGCATCGTAGTTTCGTAAGCATCGGGTCGATGCCTTTTCTTTTGGTGGGGGGATTATGCCGCGTTTTGTTGTCCTCCCGAATACTTCGTTCACTAAGAAAGCCAAAGAAGCTTTGAGCAAAAACTTCAAGGCTGTGTGCGTAAAACCAGAAAAAGTGAAAAGAAGTGCCTTGGAGCTGCTAAAAAGGCTTAACCTGGAGCTGTTAGAAAAGACTGTTAAGAAGAGCAAGGGTGATGTACTTTCCGCATTTTTCACTGTAAAAATGCACAAGCCTGACTACCCTATGAGAACCATAGTGACAGAAGAAGGCGTATGGCA
This sequence comes from Dermacentor variabilis, assembly GCF_050947875.1. Classification (NCBI taxonomy): domain Eukaryota; kingdom Metazoa; phylum Arthropoda; class Arachnida; order Ixodida; family Ixodidae; genus Dermacentor; species Dermacentor variabilis. The sequence continues at coordinate 39,319,340 of NC_134568.1, forward strand.
GAGGCCTGTTGGAAGGTTCTTGCAACGTTCCTTGAATGCCCTTGCCACTGAGGACCCATTCGGCATTGACAGTTCAAGGGTAGTGATCGACGCTTTGAGATCGGGAGTGCTAACAGCGAACACGGCATTTTCTGTGGACATTGAAGAACTGTATTATTCTATTCCGCATGAAGAACTTTTTGTGGCAGTGCGGGAAGCTATCGAATGCCAAGGAGAGACTTCTTTTCAAGGTAGTTGTGGCCTCTCGACTGAGAGTTTTATGGAACTGTTACTTTTTTACTTGTCGGCAACTTTTGTTAAATTCGATGGCAAGATGTTTTTACAGAAGAATGGTATCTGTATAGGGTCAAGTGTTGCGCCGGTACTGTGCGGTATTTTCTTAGCGAAATTCGACAAGTCGTTGTCAGACGCCATTACCGATTACCGTGTTGCCCGGGTGTTCAGGTATGTCGACGATTTCCTGGTTCTCTTAAATATCAGACGAGGTGATTGTCTCCCTGATATCATTTGCAGTATTTTATCAGTTTTTCAGCATTGCTCTCGGCATCTTAGTTTCACCCACGAGGCACCACAAGAAAATTCCATCAAGTTTTTAGATCTGACTCTAACCTTTCACACTCAAGGTCACATTTGCTGGGCTTATAGTCCAAGAACTAAAAAGACGTTGCTACCGTACCAATCCGCTCACTCGAAACTGGTCAAGCGTGGCATAGCCTCTTTGTGCTTGTCGAATGCGGTGGAAAAGAGTTGTACGCATCTAATGCAAGACAGTGCCGCCCAGCAAGAAAGGAGACTGTTAACGGCAGGCTATCCAAAGACTTTGATCACTGCAGTGGCTGAATCTGTGTACAAGCGTTTGAAAAAGAAAAACAGGGAGGATCGCGAAGTGCGCGACAAAATAAAAAAGAACTTGGTGGTCATGCCGTATGTACATGGCATTTCTCATAGATTGAAAAAGGTTGCGGCAAGAAACGACGTCAGTTTGGTTTGTTCTGCGCCTTGTAAGCTTGCAAAACTTTGCAGTAGGGTCTCGCAGCACAGTTCGCGAAAGAGTACGTGCAATACCGAGCATGTTGTGAAGCACCGCACTTGCGACACATGTGTAGTGTACAGTATTCCTTTGACATGTGGTAGAGATTATATAGGACAAACCGGCCGCTGTGTCAATGATCGCATGCGTGAGCATGCAAATCTAATACCCACAGGCACAGGAGGTAATCTTCCGCTGCATTGTAAGGAGTGCGGTTGTAATCCTATCTTCAATGACGTTTCAATCTTGGCGAAGGCTAAGACTCAGCAGGAAAGAGAACTGATTGAAGCCTATCGCATCTATAAACTTGGCCCCGAGAAGTGTGTAAGCGCGCCATCTGTGTTCCTAACCAAGAAAGAGCTATTATTTCTTGATAACTGTAGACGTGTATAGATATGGTGTTGACCGTGTTTTTGTTTGGTTGTGCCTGCGCATGTTCAGTACGGACTTGGGGGACGTCGTTTTCATGAATAAAGTTCAGTTGTTAGTCCAGCCACCTTCCTGTCTCTTTGTCTATGTCTGCCTCTCGATTTTTTCCTACTCTCAAGTTTGCTGGCATTCTCCTAGCATAACCATGTACCAACTAGCCCAACAGGCCACTCTCATGAACCATGCGTACCGTTTTGCACTGGCAGCTGCTTGGCACATTTCTTCTATGCATCTCACGGAGGTCGCAGTTCCTTATCTGAGCGCTTCGATGTTTCGCTATATTCATAACAATTGGTTTTGCCTGAACATTGGAACCCGAGCTGCATCGATTCTTCCATTTCATTAAGACCGGTAGCTTCCGACGATTGAACGAGACCTGCCCCTGTAAAGGGTGCACAGTTGCGTTAAGAGCAATCGTGCAAAGGAGCCGCCCTTACAGACTATAAGCCGTGTTCATTTAGTTTTCCATCCACGCTTGTTTCTACTTATGCTATAGTACCATTTAAAATGATTGAACTGTCTTTCCAGACGGTTAGCTTGTGCCTTAGACTGACCTTTCTTTAAAAAAGAGACAGATTTGCTCGCTATCGAACGGGAGAAGTTCAGCGTCTGTCGGGGCCTTTGTTCCTCGACTGCGATTTTTTTCCGCTGCGCTTACTAAGTTCGATGGTGGGTAGGGCTTCAGGACGGGCTAACTCGTACTAATGACGACGTAGAAAAATACACCTGCACTGTGGTCGTCACAGCTTGAAAAGGGAGGGACTTTGTTAGTTGTAAATACTTAATTTTAACGTGCTTCCGTTTTGCGAGACATTCCGGGCGCTCGCTAACAATGTACAGGCCCACAATCTTCAATACCTGGCTTAGCCTCCTTGTAACACTGAAGTGCCCAACCAGGTAAGCAACAGCAGTGAATGAGTATGAAATAATGAGGCGCCAGATGTGGTTCCGAATTAATAACACTAGTCTTATGCCTGACAGTAGTGACGCTGACAGAGTATTGGCCATTTTCTTTAAAATAGGGATCTGACTTCGCGGAATTAGTTTGTGTACGTCGCTACATCATGGTTCCGATTTTTACTGGTGTGCTTTCTTCAGAAAGGAGAAGCAGCTAAACTACAGATATGGCTAAAAGTGAGGTACACTTTGACATAATATGGACTACAATTGTTTTTATGTCCATTGTGCGATTTTCTTTCTTGAGGCACGAAAAGTCACACGGACTCTCTTTTTTATTAATTTGTCTCGCAGTCCCGTGAACGTTATTCTTCACGGGGTTGGACTATTTGTGAATACGCAAAAAAGAAAAATTACGCAGATCGAACGCAGATGTTGAAATGTTACCTGAAGCGAAGCTTTCATGAGGCGGTTAATAAGGTGCTATAAATTTGTACACATTTCGTTCCTTTGCCTTTGGCGTAAGGGAAACTGGTGCCCGCAGGTGCTCCCACTCACCCATGCTACGCAATGTGGTATATCTTATAGCGGCTTTTAATTACGAACTTCTCATTATTTATTTGCAATGTACCGGCGGCTTCTTGACCGATCGCCCGTTGGGAGTATGTACACTTTTGTGGAGATCATCACCCTCATAACCAATATGCGGATACGCTTCGGACTCGATCCCCCGTCGTGGGAGTGTGCCATAATATAGAAATTGGCATCATCATCAGCACACGGCGATCATATCAAAGAACTGGTTGGCAGCACAATATGTACCACCCATTCTATAGGACGGTCCCCCGTACTGTATGTGGTATACAGTATGGAAATGATCATCATAATGAAAACGCGGACACAATCCTTGGCCGATCTCCTGTTGTAGGCATGTGCCATAGTGTGTAAACCATTATTATCATCAACACGCAGTGATAAGCTCAAAGAGCAGGTTGATGGCATTATATGTACCGCCCGTTCTTTCGCCAATCCCCCGTTGAGGTTATGTGCTCATAGTATGGAAATCATGCACATAATCAACACGTGCCGACCATCCGAATGAGACCCGCCGCGGTGGCTTTGCGACTATGGTGTTGCGCTGCTAAGAATGAGGTCGCGGGATCAAATACCGACAGCGAAATGCCGGGGGCGAAATCGAAAAACACCCGTGTCGCGTGCATTGGGGGCACGTTAAAGATCCTCTGGTGGTCAAAATTATTCCGGAGTCCTCCACTGTGGCGTGCCTCACAATCAAATTGTGATTTTCGCACGTAAAATACCATAATTCAATTCAATCTGAAAGGGCTAGTTGGTGTTGGCACGAGAGAAGTATACGTGCTTTGAAGCGTAAGGTTTACAGCGCTGGGCTGCGGCGGTGGTCTGCCGAGGTTCGAATCCCGGCGCCAGACATGCATTTTTTAAAGGTCAGGTGAATTTACTCGGCGATAGACCGACCATCCACCGACAAACCGTCCACCGACCCAGGTCAAACCTTAATATTGTAGGCAAAGAAAGCTTCGCTTTAAAAAAGAATCCGTGTCCATTCCCCCAGTGAAAGTGAATATACAGCGGAGCTGTTGCTGACGTTAGACAAGCACCACAACTACAAGCGATGTACGTCACGTGCCCACGCACGGGTGCGGCAGTGCAACATACATGCTCATTCCCCTAGGCCCTCCGCAAAGCGCAAGTGCCTTGTTGAAATAATTTAATTTTTGAAAGTAACTTGCGTCAGCTAATTCGTAGAGTGCGAGGTACACACAAACTGCGGAAATGATAGCTTCGGATTGTGATTCGAATATACGAGAAAACACATTTCGGTTACGCGGAAACTCAGACAAAGCCCTTTTCCAGCTGCCGTTTGATGTCTGGCAGCGTGGCCGCGGCCGCTAGGTGGAGGTACGGGTTTTGGACAGTGTTTGCCATAATTTCGACTACGGCCGCAGCTCACGCTGGTGCGTAAGATGCAACTGACAGAGCGCCAACACATCAAGAACAAATACATTGTGTGCACACGTACGTCACGCGCGCATGTACGTGCGCAGAAGTGCAGCATACGTCCTCCTTCTCCTAAGCCCTTTGCCAAGCGTAAGTGCGTTATTGAACTAACTGAATTTCCCAAAGTAAATCGCGTTAGAAAATTCGTAAGTACGACTCACACACAAGCTCTAGACATGATAGTTTCGAATTCTAATTCGAATATACGAGAATAATGCCATCGTTATATGACGATGTCGCCTGATGACGTGATCTCATGACGCCATCATTTCAAATGTGACCTCACGCGATGACATTTTTGTCAAGTGATGATGTCATCTGATGACGTCATGCGATGCCTCTAGGCTTAGCAGCACGCTATGCGTTTCCCGCTTCTTTGCACTGCCGCCGGGACTGGCCCGTATTTTTGTGTGAGCACTGGGCACGAGGACATGAAAATCCAGGCTAACTAGAGGTTAACAGCTTCGCTCTAAAGGAAATACTGTGGTCATCTCGGTCCTACTTCGCGATGATTGACACCTGCGATTGCAAACAGCCGCCTGTAGTGGATTATCGCTCCATATTTATACTATTTGAGCACTTCTGTGATTCTCACTGATTCGGGCATCTGACAGACAACAGTTAACCTCCTTCTCTTCTTTCCTATTCGCTACAAGTTAATATTTCCCATCGCACCTTTGCCTCTTTCGCTCCACATCTCTGCACCTCAGATGCTGCATCGCACGCCAGCAACTGTGCACAACTACTAAGTGATCTTGTTAAGCGGTAGCTCAGTGTTTATCCCACCCGGTTTCAATTTTCCCGTTGTGTCAGTCGCATAAGTTCGATCCCAAGTGGCGATGCGAGTGCCGTCGAACCGTTACATCGGCAACACGTGGCTGCTACGACATACGTACAATCTGCTGCCGCCCTTCTACCCGCTGACGGCTATTCCCCGTTTCAGTGACCAAGATGCCTCTTCGCAGTACGCATTTTAACTCGATATGTTCCGTCTTACTTGCGATCGGTGTACTCGGCGTGGTCCTTCAGTCGCCACTGCACGGTCACGTGCATCTTAAAAACGATTGTTTCTACGTTTTGCACATAATATATTACTGGTCCGTCGGTAAGCGCTGGGAGCTCATGATACACTCTTTAAGTGGCATGATCAGCAATGTGCACAATCCGAGACACAAAATTGCTGCTGCGCTACTTGAGAAGCTCTAGCCTGTATGAGCGCTTGCGATGAGATGAACGATTAACGCCTCATTCTAGTGAATATCTGTGTGTCCGTGCAAAGTGTAATCGAATGTCCTTCTTTTCATCTTTAACTCCCGCTTCCCCATTACCCAGTTGAGGGTAGCCAGCCAGGCTCAGCCTGACTAGCCTCCCTGCTTTTCCCGTATCATTTTTCTTTCTCTCTGAGCGCACCGAGACTGAATGAAACGCTGCAGTCGTTATTAGCTGCCTCCCTCGGGCTTGCGCAGACAGATTATTTCCACATCTTTTTTTTTCTTTTCTACTTATCCTCTTTATCATTTCTCCTTCCCCCAGGGCACAGTAGCCAACCGGACAGCTACTCTGGTCGGTCAGGACAGTGGGTCTTGTACTGTGGACAGCTACTCTGCTAACCTCTGTGCCTTTAATCTATTATTTATTTTCTCTTTCTCTGTGCACGCTACAGTGTGGCAGAACCACGCCGCATACAGTAGCACACAGGTGTTACGACGTCAAAGTCACAGTCGCAGTGGTCAGAAGAGAGATTTTGCGCCGTCACGGTTAGGCCACGCGGTATCAGTGACAATGCCGGATTTCAAGCATGCCGTATTATGTATGAGGGATATTCCCGAAAAGAAAAAGTGCATTGGCAGGTGAGCATTGGTTTATTTATTGCCGGTGACCATTTTTGACGAATTATCAGTGCTATCAAGTTATCGTTCAACACATAATGAGCTTGTTCTATCAAAAACTTCGCGAACGTTGTAGCTAGTCAAAAGCGAAATAGGCCCATCATCATCAGATTGCAAGAACGTCGTGAACACTGTACAACATTGTCAGACCGACGCGAATTTCGCCGCATGCTCTGGTATGTACCATAGTGACTGTATAAATAGCAGCTGTAGTCAGCCGATGACATTCGGGTCTAGGACCCCCAACCGTGCGGGCCGCTATTGACATTGTCATTTAGGTGGTGTTTTTCGTTTATCGGAACAAGTTAGTCTTCTAGACAGCTTATTTATTTATTCTTTCTGGTAGTAGTATTCTGGTAGTAGTAGTAGTAGTATGGTAGTATTCTTTCTGTGCATTTTCAACGTCACCAGACTATGAAAACATAAAATTCAAATGGATTGACATGCAATGCTATTCTGCATACATATCCAATGGCCACAAGATTGTATCTTCGTTGCAGCGCAGGTTGATCGAACATGAAATTAGTACAACTGCCACCGAAGTCCCCAGCCCCCCGACATAACGCAAATGACGTAATCTAGCGAGACGATAAATAAAGGTACCAAAGGGGAAGAGAATAATGCGTAGCTCGCACACAGCTAAGATGCGAACAAAAGAGGTCTGGGCAACTTACAGGAGGCTATGAAACAAGACAAATGACTATATGCTTCACACTTGGGTTGAACTCTGTTCATAGTGGCTATTGTCTTCCTTTTTTGATGGTATATAGTACTTAAGACGTAAAAATGTCCCCGGAGAAATCGTAGAGCCAGCAGTTAAATCGATTCCGTAGCGTGACCAATCTACCTTGCATCTGCGCTCCATGAAGCAGAGCCGTTGAACAACTTTATACCAAACGACTCACTAGGCATGGTGGAACACACACGCACACACACACAAAATAAAGAAAGACTGCATGAAATCTGTACTCAGGTATAACTACAAAAGGAAAGCTTTCGCTTCAAGAAGTAGTGAAGAAGTGATACGCAGCTATTTTTTTTAACTTTTAGTAGAACGTAACAGGATCGGCTTGCCGTCTAGACTCAGTGGTTTGAGAGAAGATCCCATCCTCGTAAGCAAGAAAACACGCCGTAGATCTCGCTACTCTTTTTCCACGAACACGAGTGCAGCGTTTAGATTTTTTTTCCTACCCTTTTTCATGGAGCCGTGTTATTGTGGAGAGTTTCCAACGCGCTCTCGCAGGCCCGGCGAGCGCTTCCCAGTCGTCCTCTGCGCGAAGCGGCTTGCATACTCGCGCACGCTGGCGTCCGTGCTGGTTTCAGACATCGACGACGCCGCGCCGATGCCCTCGCGCATACAGCCGCGGCGGCAGCGTGGGGGCCGTTTCCTACTCCGATGGAGTCGCTCGAGCAGAGAAGCTGGCTTACCGTGAATCCGGCACCGGGCCTCCTTTCGACATCGGAGCGCGCGCCAGCCATGCTCGCGCAGCCTCGCCCTTTCTCCGGCGGCTCTCTTGCTTTCTGCATCTCTCTTTCTTCCGGGGCCTTCCCTTGCATACACGACTGACTCGACGTTGCCGCCAGCCAGTCGCTTCTTCCGTCGTTTAAAGATATAAAGAAAAGCGCTAGCAAACGGCCTAAGCGCCATAGGCAATGAAGAATACGAAAGATGAAGAAAAAAGCTGCCGCAAGGAACCGTACCAGGGGCGGGGGGTGTCTTCCAAGAGTTGAAGCCATGCGTGTCGCTGGCTTACGGCATATGAAATTGTTTCTTCCTCCTCACTCGTGCTTCTTTTTTCCCTCTTGTGGTTGTTGCTTTCTAGGTGAGTGCCTTTGTTTCCTTTCCTGTTTCGTTTCTCTCGTGTTCCGTTCCGTCATTTCTCGTTCTTGTTTTCACACTCATTGTTGGTGTCGGCGGCAGCAGATTTCGTTGGCATGGGCGAGACGGAGTGGCTTTGGCGACCCCTCCAGCTTCACTCGCGTGAGTGGTTAAGCAATCGAACAAAGTTGGCGGTAGAGCAAAAGAATAAAGAAGGCATAAGACCTCCGAATGAGGAAAACAACACAGCACTGCACAGGTAGCCTTAGTATGGGGTGCGAGTGCCATAGAGGAGATCTACGGAGCAGATTAAGGCTGTAGTTACGAGCTGGGCTGCGGTTAGCAGTGCAACTATGCCAGTGAAATATGATCGCCATTTGAAGACAGCCGAAGGTAGAGACAGTCGGCAAAACATGTAGTGCAACGAGGTTTAGTAGCGAGTGAATTCGTGCTGTAGAGTAAACAGGGATGCCTGCTTGGGCCTTCTCCTCCATGGATGCGCCGGTACTCGGGTGCACCATCGTAATATCGCCAAATTGAACGTACAGCACCGCCGCCGCCGCCGCTCGACCGGGAGCAATTTATGCCCGGCCATTGATGCAGCCCGAAACAGTTCAATAACATCGCGTTGCCTCCCACGCTTCTTGCAAGTGCGTCCGCTATCGAGCAGTACCAGGCTGACGGTAGTGGCGCGCGAACGAGAGCAAGAAATCACGGTATGGCGCGCCGACTGTCGCTGAGAACAAAACAACGACACACAGGCGGCGCCCGACAATATTCATACCAGAGCGGCGGCCCTAGCGCGCTGGGACGTCGCCGCTTGAGCGAGGAAAGTCTGTACGCGGCGAAGCGCGATATATAAGGGCGGAACGCTTATTCCTGTCTCTGCCCGCTTTATCGGAAGGAGAGACACAGTGCCAACACAGCGCTCTCGGGAGAGCGGGGGAGGGCCGGTATTTATTAGCTTCGCGCACAGTTTTGAGCCATGACAGCGGCGCGAAGGCAGGAAGCAATGGTCTCAAAAGAGGCCCCGGGGCAGTTTCCCCCGACCCCTCAACCCCCTTTGTTATGATTAATATTTTTTTTTCTCCCAGCTGTCGCATTGAGAGGCAGTCTTGTGTTGAGAGAGAAACGCAGGCGAAGAGAATACGAGACATTTTACAGGCATGCCTCCCCGCCCACTTTCTTTTTCTTTCTTTCTTCTACTGCGAACTTCTCAGTACTTTATTCCTTGTCCCGAAAGGCGGCAGCAGCTACTGTGCAATGTTTTCGTGCCAGGCGGATAAATAAATAATCAGAGAACTCGGGGGCGAAGGAGGGACCTAAGTTGGCATTTGGGGTGGATGCTTCTGAGAGGCTTCAAAAAAATATGGTCGACCATCTTACGTGATGCCCGAAATAAAAGCACTCCCTTTTCGATGAGGAGTGATCACACTGTATTTGAATTGTCCTAGCGCGAAGCGTTTCTGTACACGTCGACATGCAATGGCACGTTACAAGCTGCGAATTCATATTGTTTCCCTTTACGGTATTCCTCCTGCGGTATGCAATTCGTTGCCCACTAAAAGGGCTTCCCTTTCGCTAAGACGACGCGTATTACCACGACGGCATTCTTTCACTTTGTCGCGAGCGCGCAAGTCACAATCGCTCTTCCTTTCCGGACGCTGAGCGAGCGTCGGGCGCGCCAAGCGCACGCCTCAAATAGTAAACATCGCCCACCCAGGGGCCGTCTGTGAGGAGGGCCTCATACTACAGAGGGAACAAAAAAATAAGTAAAAGATAATGAGCTTCGCTGGTACGAAACTTTATAAGTTTCAGGTTGAGGCAACAACAACTTTCTGAGTCTGATGAAGTGGCCGTGTGAGGCAAGCGTGGAAGAAGGTATGCGCACAAACTACGTTGCAGAAAAGCTATGCGCATTGAACGTGCAAAACTACATGTGTAACAGCACGGCCTGCTTGCGAGAGGAGCTGCAGCCAACGGCCTATTTGTGCGCTGGCATCTGCTTCTTCTATGATGTCAATGAAAGTATGCTTAATTTCCATAGTAACAATTTGTCCTTTCAAAAAATCTATCTATCTATCTATCTATCTATCTATCTATCTATCTATCTATCTATCTATCTATCTATCTATCTATCTATCTATCTATCTATCTATCTATCTATCTATCTATCTATCTATCTATCTATCTATCTATCTATCTATCTATCTATCTATCTATCTATCTATCTGTCTGTCTGTCTCTCTCTCTATCTGTCTCTATCTGTCTGTCTGTCTGTCTGTCTGTCTGTCTGTCTGTCTGTCTGTCTGTCTGTCTGTCTGTCTGTCTGTCTGTCTGTCTGTCTGTCTGTCTGTCAGTCAGTCAGTCAGTCATAATATATATGGGCATATTCATTTATTTGATTTGTCAATCAAGCGAAATAAACCTGGAAAATACGAATGATTTATTTTTTTAATTAGAAGACCATATTCTTCAACCGGTAATAATTATTCTTTTTATTTGGTGTAAAAACATATATACACTTTAGAGGAAAAGGAAAGGTGAGGAGCAGTTTGGAAACTGCCACCGGAAGTGGTAGAACGTCTGCCTACTCTTCAGAATGGAGGAAATAGAAGCACAGAAGTGGAAGATAGGAAGAAGGGAAGGAAAGAACAAAGAATTAACAAGAGGATAGATGTCAAAGAATAAAGCACAGCAATGTTAAAAAACAAAGCACGGCCTATCACTGCAGGTCCCCCTACTAAAAGGATGCAGAAATAATGAGGGAAGCATCAAATGAGGCGTTAGTAGCACCCCATAGAAAGCATTGATCTTTTTAAAGCCACGCGTTGCCGTGAACCCAACCCTGCCTTTTTAAAGGCCGGCCCTGCCTAAACACGTAACGCTAAACCATGAAGGGCGAGCTTCATCAAGAAAGCGAATATACCATGGACTCTTTAGAGTACAGGCTCGAAATACATAATTGAAGGCGTATAACACACACAGATTAAAAATAATTTAAACATTGAAAAAGCAGCATATTAAAAATAATAAATTTCCACGGCATATTGTAACCTTGCTTGTATTATTACAAGCATCATAACCAATAAACGGAAATGACTTTGGGAATACTAGGGTCTTGACAAAAGGGACAAAGCTAGAAAGGTGAGTTTTGAGTTGAGAGTTCTTTAGTGTTCATTATAAGGTTACAAATTGGGATTATACATACATACTGAGGGAACTCCCATAGTCAACAGACTGTACAGGGGACCTCCCATTACAAATGAGTAGGATATGTAAATAGAAAGCAGCTATATGCAAACACACAAGACACCATATTAAGTTAGTCACTAGCTAACGCTGTAAAATATTTACTGACAGAAAGCACTTATTAATATAATGATAACGATCAAATTGTTGTATTGAGTGCAAAAATTTACGAAGATTTGATTTGAATGTGCAAAAATGAGAAAGTATCTTAATATGACTCGGTAATGAGTTCCAAAGTTTTATGGCTGAAAAATTAGTAGTAAGTTTACCATAACTAGTTCTAGGTTTTGGTAGTAAAATAGCTGTTGGTAGAAGCGAAACGGATAGACGTGGAATGTGGATACTGGCTGTTAGTAATTATAAGGAATAGGAGCTTTCCGTAAACAGATTTATGAACAAGTATTCCAAGTGAGTATTTTTTTAGTTTCTGTAACGATAAAGTACCGTTAGAGCTGAGCAACGGAGATGCTTCCGATGTGTAGCTGCTACGTGTAATGATGTGAATTGCTTGATTTTGGGTATGCTGTAGTGGGGATAAATATGTGGGATACGTGTTCCCCCACGGTGATATGCAATAATTAATATGCGCGTAAGTAACGGCGAAGTAGAGGGTGATGAGTGTCTTCACATTAAAGAAATTGTGAACTTTAATTAATATTCTAATTCCATATGCTGCCTTCTTTGTTAAGGATAAAACATTCTCATCAAATTTTAGGCGTTCATCTAATATGACGCCAAGAAACAGTAAATTATCAGTAGGATAAAGTGTGCTGGAAGCAAAGGTTAGCGATGGATACACTGACATATGCTTTTGTTTAGCTGAGAAGATGACGAAGTTAGATTTTGCAGTATTAATATGTCGTCTGTTTAGTCGGCACCAGGTTACAATATTAGCCACGTCGTGGTTAAGCTTGGACATTAATGAATCAAGACTTTTGTCTGAGGAGAAGATGGTAGTGTGGTCAGCGTAAAGGATACATTCAGAGGACTTTAGGCATTGTGGGAGTAGTAAACGTATATTAAAAACAAGAGAAGTCCTGATATAGATCCTTGTGGTACACCAATGTTAGTTGTTTTAGGGCGTGCGTAAGCGCTGGATATTGATACGTTATGTTCTTTATCTATATCAAATAGTTACGTAATAATCACAGTGCCGTGCCAATTATACCAATATAGTCTAATTTATCAAAAAGTATGTTATGAATAAGTGAATCGAACACTTTAAAAATGTCAATAAATAATGCGCCAACAAAATTTCCAGTGTCAACTGCCTGCCGAATCTTGTCTGTTAGAAATATTAATGCCAAATCAGTTGAGTATCCCTCCCTAAACCCAAATTGGTTTGGTGATAGGATGCGAAATTTTCATAAATAACTTGATAAGCGTGTTACGATCAGTTTTTCGACACTTTCACTGAAGAATTAAAGTATAGCAATAGGGCGGTAATTAGATGTTAGACGCTTATCTCCCTACTTGAAAACAGGGATTATTTTGGCCTTTTTCAAAGAACTTGGATAGATTCCTGTCTTAAAGATAAGGTTCACTATGTGGCAGAATATTTCAGATATTAGGTACGCTATCATTTTTAAGAGAGATGGGCTGAAGTTATCAAGACCAGGCCCTGTATTTTTTAGACTGGAAATGACTGTGACTATGTCTTCAGGTGTCGAGGGATAAAGGAAAAAGCTGAGTCGTCGCACCCTTCATTATCTGCACAGAATAAATTAATGAAGGAGTTTGCAATGTCCAAGGGATTATCAAGGAGAAGATCCCCCGATTGTATCATAGTTATTTCGACATTACGAATTGATCGCCCTAAAAAAACAGTGTAAGGATTTTCATTGCGTTTTGACATCATTACCGGCAGACTTAATTTCATTTTCATAATACGTCGTTTTAGCCTGTTTGAGTCATTTTTCTAGTAAGTTAGAATATTTATTATACCTTTCGTGAAGTTCAGTGTGGCAGAATGTAATTGTGCAGAATGTACGTAATTCAGGGATGATCATCGAAGTATTCCAGAAACACACACACACGCGCGCGCATACAACGTTTTCGAGGGCACATATAAGTGAGCTCCTAGTCGAGAAACGACGCTCATGACTGGCATACGCTGTAAACAGCGCATGGTATCCCTCCCATTACCTTCTTGTGTGTCACTCTTCCCACTGTTTCTTTCAAGACGCAAATGTCCCAACTCCAACACTTTTCTATCCTTCCGCAGATTCAGAAAGTTGCACTTTGCGCAAAATAAGGCCTAATACATAACACAAATACTGCGCGAACACTTTCTTTCGCGAGAAAAAAAAAACTGAAAAGTTGACTTCCCATATGCGCAGGTGTCGCTTGAGTGTCCTCGAAGCGCCGCAGAAAAAAAAAAGAATTTAGTTTTTTTACCTCAATTGCGTTAGTTCTAGGTACATGAGCTTGTCCTGGAAGTTTCCTTAATTAGCTTTGCAGTTTCTGAACATGTGTTAACCTGCTATCAATTTTAACAAATTAGCCCCATACGCTAGTACTGACTGCCACTACTCCTCGTCACAGATAGGCGCTACACTAAGACAACAAATGTGTGCCAGAGACTTTATGACTCTTGCTCAGAGGAAGCTGTACATCGCTCGGCTCAGGCTTGTTAACACTTTTTTGTCACTCGCATGCTTGTTGCAACGCATGGTGTGCCAACATGTTATCTATTTTTTATCTTAATTTATGGAAGTTCCATGTCCAGGGTAGACTTCTTACTACGTACTAAGCAGGGCCCGTATTTCTAGAGGTCTTCGTTCGTGAGCGTTCTTTGCCACTGGCCAGTCGCCTTAGTTAATGCCATGTCAAGATTTTGGATAGGCTGGAATTTTCTCCTAAGAAGGAAAACATAATAGCTTTTTTTTTGTATATGCGGGCCCAGACTATATTTCTCCGCGAAATCGGCTGACCAACTTACTTTATGCTCTTAAATATCTGCACACTCCAAGTCCTCACGTCCCTTAAGTAGGTATTATAGCTTCTTACATGGTTTGATGCCTAATATGCTCAGATGATGAGCCTACGATGATGCACTAGCCGAGCAGCGAATGAATAACTTGCTGGACACACTTAATAACTTTCAGTGCCTAGAGTAACAGCTGCCACTCTATTCGACTGTTGAGCAACTGGAGCCCCACAGAACTGGCTCTTGTCACTCACGCCATGGCTCTCGGCTTAGCAGCTCTCTACTGGGCGGAATGCCGAGACACAGATTATGGCTGAGCTGCTCGCAGATACGATGCAACCTCGAGGCTTCGATCATTTATCATGGTTCTGGTCTCTCTTCTGCATTTGTTCGTCTCAATAAAATAAATGACCTTGAAAGATTGGTCTTAAATATTCTAAATCGTAGTTCTAGCGATTGAAGTTGCTCTAATTTTCAGAGGAGAGAGAGAGAGAGAAAAACAGAACAGAGGCAGGGAGGGTAACCAGAAGGAAAGCTTGGTTTGTTGCTCAATTTTCAGAGCCCTAACTTTGGATGTCAAAAAGAAAGAATGATGAAGATGTCATCCAAGATTTGTTCACTACTACCTACGCGTTTTTGCCGATAAACCAGCCTGACTCCGACCTGTTGAGTGACAGCCTGGGGTTTAGGAAAAACTGACCTCAAAATCCTTCCTCATGATGCAAGCCAGTGGCGTGACGATGAAGGGACGGAGCAAAAACATCTCCGTGAATGAGATCTACGGAACTGCGGGCAGTAGTCTTTGACGGCTCTTGGCGCCACAGCGCTCGCCTTTGTGACTGTGGCTTTCTGCCGCTCAGGATGAGGTCGCGAGTTCGCAGGTTTGCGACAACCAGGTGAGCTCGGAGGGTCGGTTCTCTGGTGCGGAGGCCAAAATGCAAAAAAGCCCGCGCATTCCATTTAGGCGCACTTTGAAAAACCCCACGGGGTAAAAATTAATCCGGAGCCCAACGTTATGGCCTTCTTAACACACTGTGTAGTTTCACCATGTGTTTACCTATTTATTCACGACAACTGAACGGTTAGAAATCTCCGCCGCTTTAAAATGGTTGCCCGTAATCGCCGAGCTGTTCGTGGGTCTTAAATAAAGGAAAGGACATTCAGGAAGATTTTTCGACCATGGTCCCAAGTTTCACCGGCTTACAAAGCAACCTTATGAAAGCGGCTGGCCTCAGTGACAGATTGTAGGCGTGATGGGCAGCCCCACGTATTCACCCTGCTAAGGCATCCTTCCCTCTCCTTCTCCTTTTTTTTTCTTTTAGTCTCTTAACCTACTGCGTAGGGTAACAAAGCCAACGTGCGGTTTGTTAACCTGCCTACCTTTCCTCTCCCTCCTCCTCCTTCTATTCCTCCTAAAAGATAGGAGGGAGCATGACGTCCGGCAGCTGTACTTCCTGGCGCGGCCTGTACCTTTATCTCTCTTTCTTCGGAGCTTCTCGGCACGTTGACTTTTGGGAAATAGACTGCACGTCGTGGTAGACCTGTCAAAGCCATAGGCGCCGACTACGGGGGCCCTCTGGGGTCCGAGCGCCCCCCCCCCCCCCTCGGCGATGCCGAAGACTACCTACCCACACACAGACCCAAAATGTCACTACCAGAGTTGTGTCACTCACTTAATTTGAGGTTTCATTTGGCCTGCCTGACCTTCTCACTTAAAATTTTATTGTGACTAATAGCTTACTGCATCATTGTTGGCGCGGATGTGCACGGATTTCAATTCATACTTTCTCTTTAAAATGTGATCCTTGCTTTGGGAGCTGCAAATGGCAACAAGAGGAAGGCTGCAAATATATATCAGTCATGGAAGTGTGGCGGTAAACCAAACGCATTGACTTTCATCAGAAATTATGAAAACTTGAGACAGACCGGCAGCTTCCACAAACCGCAGCGGGGGACTCCATCTTTGAGTCTCAGCCTGCGAACGGGTGTTCTATTCTTTGTGTCCTCAAACCACCACGCTAGCGGGCGGGATGTGGCCGCCCAGGTAGAAATTTCTAAGTCATCAGTTTGGAGGATTCTAAACGACTCGTTTAGCTCTCTGTCCTGTGCTCTTTACTCGCTCGTCCTGTGTTGCACTGTTCCTGTTTTCATTCTAAAGATGAACCAAGCGGCCACATTGAACACCCTGCTAAAGGACTCGGCCTTTCACCCGTACCACCTCAACCTGCACCAATGCTAGGAAGATGGGAAATGGAATCTGTGGAATCGTCTAGATTTCTCGAATTAGAAAGAAACGACCAGGTAAATTTGCACAATGCACACTTTGCTGTGACTCCATTCCACACTGGGCAAAGCGCACTCGGCACCGGTACCAGTTGTCGTTCAATGTATGGTTCGGAATTTACGCCGGTGCTCAAATCAGTCCCATCTTCTTCGCTCAGTGGTGTAGGGCTGCTAAGCACGAGGTCGCATTTCGATGGGGGCAAAATGTGAACATACCCGTATAGTTGGATTTAGGTGCACGTTAAAGAACCTCAGGCGGTTCAAAGTTTCGGAGTGCCCCGCTACCGCGTGCCTCATAATTAGATCGTGGTTATGGCACGGAAAAATCCATAATTTAATTCGATTAAAAATTTATTTGACCACACACTCACTGGACAGCGTTACGTGGATGAAATCTTTGGAGGAGTGGTGAATGAGTTTCTAAGCCAAGTCCCGCTATCGCATTTTCCACGTCTGTGGTATCAGCAGGATGGGGCACCAGCACACAGCCACAGCCGAGCCCAAAACTGGTTGGATGCAACTTTTCATCCGCAATAGATTGGAAGGCACGGCCCTGTAAATTGGCCGGCTAGGTCACCTGACCTGTCTCCACTCGATTTCTCTCTTTGAGGTTATGTGGAAGATCGTGTTTACGTGATCGAGACGGACGTCCGATGAGCTCAAGGCAAAGATAACGGATGTCTGCTGTAGAATTCCAGCGTCTGTCATAAAGAAAGCCACAGAAGATGTGATAAAGCGGACACTCTTTCGATACGGTGACAACACAGCCGAGATTTTGAAACATTCTAAGCCTATTGCTTTTGGCGTTTCATGCGCGGTCAGAGTGGCGCTTCGGACGCGTTATCAAGGGGCTTTTGTTATCTACGTGATCAGACGGCCTTGAGAGACGGATAATAAGTGTCACGTAGAAAAGAGAAAAAGGAATAGCTGCGAAGCCACAAAATCTACTGATGGTGCTCCTTCTGTACCATTACCAAGGTGATGAGCAGTTTCTTCGGGTTCGTCATAAGCAATGCAGTTGCTTTCAATCAGTTTATTTGAGGGCGCTGCTTTATGATGCGGGTGGAAGCGCAGCCACGTGGTATTTTGCAGCTTTTCGTGGGGTTTCGTTACCAATCGGGGAAAAATTGTACGCAATTAGAACGTCGCTGAAACACCGCAGTTAGATGTCCTTTGGGCGTGCATACAAATGCCTCGTTGACACTTTGATAATTACGACAGTACTTCTTGAGTTAGTTGAGTTAGATAATTAATTATAATTACCTAATTCAATGTCAGTAACGAAAAAAAAAGATACTGGTGGCTACTCCACCGTACTAGAAACAATATACACTAGGTTCTCTTGGAGTAATGCAATTTCTCTTTTTTTTTAAAGTCTTGGTGCATGATAGTTGGGACACCCTGTATAATTCGCTCAGTAACCGAAATGAGGCCAAGCCGCATTCACTCGAAATCAGAATCAGCAGCAGCCATGCGCAGCAGAAAAAAAAAGAGAGATGCTGTAGATTCTCCGCAAAGGCGAAGCTGTATTATAGTGATAGGAAAGTATAAAACAATGCGAGAGAACTCAGGATGTGAACTTGCGCTGTATCCTACTATGAGGTCCTGTATATCCTCATATGAGGCTGTTACTTCAGTGAACAATTCATCTAGGTCACACGAAGTTTCTTCAAGCGTAACTATTAAATTATTATTAAAGAATATATATATATATATATATATATATATATATATATATATATATATATATATATATATATATATATATATATATATATGTACTGGTCGGGCTCCAGACCTCTCCCCCCCGCCACCAGCACAAATCAAATCTTTCCACCTATGGTTACAGCAGCGCTTTGTTCTTCGTAGGTCTATTATTATTATTATTATTATTATTATTATTATTATTATTATTATTATTGATTGAAATACAGAATGCTAACCGCCGGCTTAAACGGATATCCCTGATAGTAATGGACCCAAAATATGGTCCGTCGCTCTTTAGCACACAAGCCACGATCAGCTTGTTTGAAAAGCTGATTTTGCGCAGAGTTGCGTCGCGAACAGCACGCGGCTTTCGGATGCGCGTCAAAGCAATACTGAGAGGACGTCACCTGCAAGCATGTTGACATGAGTCTCGTGTTTGATAATCACCACCACCATCATCATCATCATCAGCCTGGTTACGCCCACTGCAGGGCAAAGGCCTCTCCCATACTTCTCCAACAACCCCGGTCATGTACTAATTGTGGCCATGCCATGCCTGCAAACTTCTTAATCTCATCAGCCCACCTAACTTTCTGCCGCCCCCTGCTACGCTTCCCTTCCCTTGGGATCCAGTCCGTAACCCTTAATGACCATCGGTTATCTTCCCTCCTCATTACATGTCCTGCCCATGCCCATTTCTTTTTCTTGATTTCCACTAAGATGTCATTAACTCGCGTTTGTTCCCTCACCCAATCTGCTCTTTTCTTATCCCTTAACGTTACACCTATCATTCTTCTTTCCATAGCTCGTTGCGTCGTCCCCAATTTGAGTAGAACCCTTTTCGTAAGCCTCCAGGTTTCTGCCCCGTAGGTGAGTACTGGTAAGACACAGCTATTATATACTTTTCTCTTGAGGGATAATCACCAATATGGCGCATTTTCAGAGAGCACAACTCTCCTTGAGGTGATTTTTTGTTAGCTAACTGTCATGGCCGTATTTCTAAGCCACAGTAACCTGATGCTGTGACGAGAGCACCCCCAAGTATAAACCGCCTCTGCAACATAGATGCGCGTTGTTTGAATAAAAATTTGCTAGAAAACGGGGTTTGACATGTGAGCGATGCTACTTTCTGTCATCGGAAGGTGCTAAAAAATCTGCATCACTGTCCGATATACATTTAGGGGCTCCGATAACAGTCATTGAGTCAGAATTTGTTCGTAATAATTTTCGCGTAATATCTACGCTGCGCCTAAATTGGCGGAGAAGACAGTATCAGGAAGAATTATGATTCTCACTCTATGATTAGGGGGGAAGAGGCTGTCGTTTTACCTTGTTTTATTCCGCTTGTTCTTTTATAAGTGTTTGTCTGTTGTGTGGCTTGGCAAAAAAGAAAGATTATATAAAACAAAACATGCAAAAAAGGTAAGAAAACAATAGGAAACCGCGCGAATAAATCAACGATATTCAAACTCGTTAACACGCAGCGGGAATCTGCTTCTGGCGCCTCAGTGTTGCTTAGGCAAATTGTCTTAGCGTGTCGATAAAACGAGAATGAGATAACAGCGGCTGCATGCTTCACTGATGGGAACCGAGCTTGTAAGTTTTTAAAATGAAATTACATTATGAAGTTTCACGTGCTAAAACCACGATATGATTATGAGGCACTCCGTAAATGGGGGACTCCGGAATAATTTTGACCACCTGGGGTTCTTTAACGTACGCCTAAATGTCAGTACACAGGTATTGGCGCATTTCGCCGCCAAATGAAATGCAGCCGCCACGGCCGGGATTCGATCCCGCGACCTCGTGCTTAGCCGCCCAACACCATAGCCATTAACCAACCACGGCGGGTACCTGTAAGTTTAACGCAGTATTTATGAACCGAGCGACTGTGGAAGGTTCAGGTCCCGTTACTTTTAATTATGGTGAAGTATATGGTCATACAGGCTTCTGTTGATATAGTCAACAACAGCTGTTAATCAATCGCGGCACTCGATATGGAGCAAACACTTCACTATAAATGCCACGTGAATTTCTTGAGCTCGAAACATTACTGGTATAGATAAAACAAAATTACAATAAGTTGGGAAAATACACCGCTTAACTACGAATAAGTGCCCGCAGCCCAAAGCGAAAAAAGTCAAGCAGAAGTCAGAAGATTAGATTTTGATTTAAATTTAATCAAGGGAACTTTGGGAGTTCTGATGGCATGAACAGAGGAACTCGGCACAGCCTCGCGACGCTGGCGGCAATTTTCCTCAGTGGAGGGAGGGAGGGGGGGGGGACAACGTTGACATTTTATTGGTTTGATTTGTCTAAAATGTTTGCGGAGTACAACATGTGCAGCAAAAAGGGGCATTGCAAATATCAAGTAAGAGCCATGCTCACTTCAAGGGCTGTTCCTTCGAAAAGCTTTTTTCCATACACGTACCAGTTCACAGACAATTTTTCTTTAAAGGGACACTAGAGCGAAACAATAAATCAGTTTAGACTGTTGAAGCCTTGTTTGATAACCCTGCAGGCAGTCATTTCAAAATAATAGTTTGATTATTAGATGAGAAAATAGAGGTCGAAGTATCAGTATTTGAATTTCGCGCCGAAATCCCAGCGCCGGTAATGTCTGCGTGACGTCATGATTTCCAAAGTATGTTTTCGCATTTGGGCCGCGTTGGCTGAATAAAGGTTCCCGAAACTTGCCATGTTTAATATTTGGTTCCTTTAGAACACAATCTAGTCAATCTGTACCGCTATATATAATTAGTAGGCCCTAGAAGATGCGATCAAAATCCAAGACGTCAGAGCCCCCAGGTGCGGGAACTTAAGTAGGCGTCGCCACCCGTATTTCATTCTTGCGCTTTTTCTGGCTTACCAAACGTCTTATCGTTGTAAGAGTGGTGTTTTTGGTGTTGTAGAAGGGTAATTTACTGATCCAGAAGAAATAATTTTTCACTTTAGTGTCTCTTTAAGTTACCGGTTCAGCGATACTGTACTGTACAGTATAAAAACGTAGAGTAGCAATGCTCGACTGTGCTTAAGTGCCAAAATGTATAACGGCCAGCAGTAGTTAGCGAGAAAAAAAAAGTTTTTCATTTGTATTTTTATTACCCTCAGCGTTTTCACATTACCGAGGGGACGGGCATAGAACCACACAGTGGTAACAGCGATGTCACCGTCAACCTGCACTAACACTACGTCAGTTTGGTGAACCACCCAAACAGGCGGAAGAACAAAGCGTGATGATGATGGTAACATGGTTAGTCAAGGTGAAACTGTGTCGCTCTGGTACAGGCATACAGAAGTTCAACCATGTTTGTTCCACTAAGAACTAGGTCCTACACAACCTGACATAACGCGTCTTTGCAAAAATCTCTTAGCCTCTGAGAACTTTCTCTTTTTTGAACCGGTGTAGACGAATGGCTGGGGGCCTGTGCATGGCGCTAGTCACGGGAAGAAAAAAAAAAGAAATCGTTTAGCCACAATGCCTTTTCAGCCAGAAATTGCTTTCAGCCACAGGAGGTTATTCGGCACTTGACGCCGTGGACAGCTCGCACTCGCCACCGTTGGTTAAGCTGTCGGGAAAAAGCTGACCGGCGCAAAAGCTAAAGCCGCGCCTCAGCGACGACGCGCATCGCACGAGGCCCGTAATGTGGACGAGTAACGAGCCCGGTGGCGAATTAGGCTTCGTCTGGAAGCGCTTGCAGCACCGCAGGCCGCGGTTTCGCTCCTTTTCGCGCCGCCCTGAGGGAATGGGACGAGGAACAGCTCCCTGATCGCGATCAACCACGCGGCCGCAGGCAACCAGTATTGCTGCGGTCTCCTCCTGTATAGATGTCCCGGCGGCCCTTTCGGGCTACAGCGAGGCCTCGGCCAAAAGTAAAAGCGAAGCGAGGCGAGATCGAAACGGTAAGGGAAGATAGAGAAAAAAAAGAGTAGACGCGGGGTGGGGTGGCGGGGGCTCGAGGGCGAGCGAAATCAATTTCTGTCCGCACAATGAATGGAGCGCCCAATATAGGCCGATTGGCTCTTTTCCTCGTCGTGCTCGCGGCTGCTCGCTCGCTGCCCTCGTCCCTTTCCCCCCACGCGCTGCCTTGCAGCACTCCTACTCTTCGCCGTACCGGCCGCCGCGTTCCTGAAGTCCGGTCTTCCTCGGCCGAGAACATGTCGTCGTCTATGGTTCCTCGCGTGAGCGCATTTCCCTGAAGTTATGACCCGTTATTGGGCGCCGCCGATGCGCGCGTCGCATGCCAGCGATGGAGCCGCCGCCGACGCTCGTCCGCCCCCTTTCGAGACACCGCGCGAAACGAAGCACACGTATCTGAGCGAAAAGAAGGCACGTCTCGGCGAGGGGACAAAGCGATCTACGTGTCCCGCCCCGTATTCCCGAGGAAAGCCGCGAGAAATGGCGTGACTGCGGCATCGGAGAAAAATTTCGCATCCCAGGAACACACGCACACACAAATTACGCGATAAGTGTCACTTTCTTTACACAAGACTCTTTAACGACCGAACAAAGTTTCGTTGTTGAAAATACGTTGTTGAAAATAAGTTAAGAACGCAAAGAGAATTGGAAGCTGGGATCTAGAGGATTATTAAGCCCAAACGCCATGAGAGCGATTTTGCGCGCGATGACGACGAGCGACGGCTTCGAGCGACGAAACGGGCTGTCGCGCGAACAGATCGCTCGTTCTTGTCCCTCGTTCGCTCGGTTCTCGAAATATAGAATTCGTCGCTCGTCGCCCGGTAGTGCTACGAGCGACTAGCCAATAACGCGCGGCCGGAACTGGATGTACATCAGCCAAGTACTACCGATTGTGTCGCACAGAACGAGCCAACCACTAAATTTTGATAGGTGCAACGATAAGAGCCTACTGCAACACCTTCAGAAATATTTTATGCTGCTCTGTACAGTAAAACACCTCATTTTAATTTAATAAAGCACGCGTCACGCCACTTTCGACGCGTGTTTGCTGTCCTCATACCGGCAACACCGGGTAGACGTTGCTCAAAGTCATTCGCGTGTGGTACGACTTGTAGGCGACGAGCGAACGCGACAGCCATCTCCATCGCGTCGCTTGTCGCCGTCGTGCGCAAGATCGCTTGCATGGGGTTTATACTCTAGTGCCTCAGGTGACGCTTTTTCTGGAAAAGAGTAGAGGCGAGGGTCGATCGCTAGGCTCTGATCTTTAAGACATAACTAGTGTTTGAAGAGAGACCACTGGTCAATAGTGAAGACGTCAGAAATACTGCAGTTTCCTTTCACACGCTCTAAAAGCGTACAGAATATCTCCTAAACAAGTTTTACAAAAGTGTTCGGCAATGTATCAGTGGGCAATGTTGCTTCTTAGTACCACTTAAGTGGGACGCCTTCCTGAAGAGCTCGGATTTCACAAACTAACTACAGGTCGTCCAGAGGGCCCGCGACGTCGCGGAGAGTCACCACCTCCCCGTCCCGTCGTGGGCAGAGCCACCAACTTGATCGGGAGCCTTCGGTTCTCCCCAGTCGAGTTCCTCAGGACACTCTAATAAAGTTCTTGTCACTGTCACTTAAGTCTCGAGAATATCAAGTAGGGCACGCTCTCTGGACGTCATAAGCTGCCTCATTCAGATTTTTCGAATTAAAGTGCCCACAGTAACTTCGGTACCAGCTTGCGTCCACAACGCTTATTGCACGTAGTGATTCCAGCCACCTGGCAACAACTGAACCAGCGTTGACGAGTCTCTCTTCATTAGTATGGACTACTCATCCTCCTCAGACCCGGAGACAGCGCCGGAACATAACCGCTTTCCTAGTCGCTTCTTACCACCGAACCTTGCCTTACCAACGGCAACAATTTCTCTTTTCTTTCCTGTCTTTTTTGTTTAAATACTTCGTTAAATACTGAAGGCAGGCATCTCCATGCCTAGATAAAGTAATCATCTCCTCATGTTTCATGTAGTAAAAACCGCTTTTCCTTGCTTAAATACAGAGAGTAGGTGTAACTTCATGTTGTAGGTTGGTACGTTGACGCAGCATCCTAAATTTTTGTCACTTGGCGGAATTGAAAACGCACTTCACAGGTGCGTTTCGTCGCCTGTGGCGAAACAACGGTCTAGTTCAAGTTAGTGGCAATTTTCATGAAAGCTGATGGCATTGAATACGTTTAACCCTGTTTTAAACAGTTCCGCATGCATCCTACTTTATCTCCTGGATTAATTATTTACGTAATCGCTTCAGAGTAATTAAAGAAAGATGTATATGAGGCGATTCGCAAAGGCAAGTAGGCACCTAATAGCCGAGGAGGATAATTACAGCTGACTTCAAGGTAATTTTAGCAAAGACTGTGCACTTTGCAAGTCACTGGAAGAATACCTGAATGAGCGGAGAAGGAACGACAGGGCCCTCTCGTCCTTCGTGTGCGTGTTTTTACGCCGCGGCAATGTTTAGACTTAATGTGAACAGACTATAATCCCTTCTTTCCACCCTTTCTCATTCAAGATCGCCGACGTTGTCCCGCCCTTCTTTCCCGGCTAGATTCTCCTCGTCCGTATTCCCAGCGTCGACAAAGGATTTTTTTTCTTCCCCCCCCCCTTTTTTTTTTTTTGAAACCGTCATTCAGCCTCCATGCGCTGTCCCGCAGTGACACATTTCCCAGCTGTGCACACACGGCCGCCTGTTATTTCGCCGTCCGCCATTTCGTCGCTAAGGTACAATAGATAAATGTCGCTCGTAACACAGAACATGAGGCGAGTTATGCAAAGGGATGAAAAGACGGACGAGGCTGTAGAAAGTCTTAGGTTGTGCGCACGCATATACCAGAACACCAGAAACGTGGGCATCATGCGTCAGTCGTCAGCGACAACATGCGTCAGTTTGTCCAACCACAACATGTTAGAAACTTTGTTGTGCTGAACGAGCGTTCTTTCTGAAGGAAAATTAAAACTTGCACTGCATTTCCATAATCATACTGCGGCTTGTGCCCCACGTCAGCAGCAAAGCAGAATATGGCCAGTCATTGCAATAATAGCTCTGTGTGCTTTGGTCGAACTTAGCGATACCAGTTGGCGCAGACAGCACGGCAGCTCAAGCCTACGTCTCCGATATTCTGTATTCCGTGAATGGGGGTCACGTACAGACACTTTTCCCAGAGATCCCGCGGGCGCCGCCGTACGTGACCACGTGGTCACACGTCCATTGCTTGCCGCAGATGCCTCCGCCTCATCCGTGTTTACAATGGGTGTGCACGACGCCGGTGCGGCTCAGCAAGCCTCATTTTCGGCGTATAGCGTAGATGGCTACTAGGTAGACAACACGAAGCTTTGTCCATAGCTTTAGAGGACATGTAAGTGCTTTTGAAGTTCATTACGCCTTGTGTAAACAGTACGGGCAGCGTCTACAGCGCCTGTACTGGAAGGGGGGATAGGAATGTACTCCATGCTGCCCAAACATACCGCTTTCGAATTAAATCAATATCAGTGTCATTTGCTCTTCGTTCTTTATTAGCCAATCACTTCGAAACAGTGGCTTGTCATGTTTCTCACTCAGTAACTTTCCTCGGTGCATGCACTATCTGATTCTTTATTTTCTGCCTTATCACTCGCGAGTATGCTCAGTTGCGGTACATCTCTTTTTGTCGCGCACAATGTTTGAAACAAAAGTATTCTGTACTCTTCAATAGCTTGTAGAAGAGACGTAGTATCGCTAGTCACTCGCTTACGACCCGCCGTGGTTACTTAGTGGCTATGTTGTTGGGCTGCTAAGCAGGAGGCCGCGGGATCGAATCCCGGCCTTGGTGGCCGCATTCCGATGGCTGCGAAACGCGCAAACACCTGTGTACTTACATTTAGGTGCACGTTAAATAACCCCAGGGGGTCTAAATTATTCCGGAGTCCCACACTACAGCGTGCCTCCTAATTAGAACGCGGTTTTGTCACGTAAAACCCCACAATTTTAGACACTCGCTTTCTCTGTGGTCCACCGCGAAGCGTTCAGCTTCAAACATTCGTGTGCCGTCGGTGCAGTCCGTCGCCCATGCTTCGGTGCATTGGTTCAAGAAATTGTACATTCCCTTACTCTTGATACGTGGGTGACATAGTGAGTATAAGCTTGAGTGTAGGTTGGGATGGATGTGTGTAGACAATGCGCGAGAAATTTACTATGCCAGGAAATGGCGCTACTTCTTTTGTCACTGTGTAACTGGAAGGGCTCACTCTTGCTGACATTTCAGGGTTGAAGTCTTTTCTTTGTAGGTTGACACTACCACGCTGGCACATGAGTGATTTTTTTTGTTCTCGAAGAAAACTGTTCACCGCGAAGGGCCGGCAAAACAGGCAGTCCTTCCGCAGACACATTCTGTGAAGTTGGCCACACAGGTTCATTGCATTCCTAAATAGATAGTTTTAGAATAGGGGACGCAAGCCGCTTGCGTCCCCTCAACTAAAGCTCTCTAATATGCCAGAAATTACATTTGCACTAACTACGGCAGGCGTCTTCACTCCACCGCTCTACATTTTGCAGCATGAATGGAGCACAGCGCGTTAGCGATCGCGCAGTTGTATTTCTGACAGCCGATCGCACAGCAGCAGGATAGAAGCGGTAATGGTTTCTAATTCAGGGGCCTTCGCCCCAAGGCCACGTGCGGTGTGCCGCCGAAAGTGCCATCTCGTTCCTATAGAGCCTACTACTTCAGAAAGGGTCTATACAGACAAGGTAAATGTCTGCACTGATTGTCGACAGAAAATATTCCTGCACTTATGACAAGAAAATTAATTAAGCAAGTTTTTCTTTTTTTGCTTTCAGCTACAAGTATCATTACGAATAAACCGCTCGATCACTGTAACATCATGTATAGCCCGCTCCCTCATGAATAAATTAAATCCGAAGCACAGCAGCTCGTTGTCATTTTACATCGTCATCATGTAAGCACCTCGAAAGGACGTGGACATTATAAAACCGGGCACCGTTACCCGTACCGCTACGGTGGTTTTTTTTTTTTTTTTGCTTCGTCCGATTGTAGGGATGACTCAGAAGTACAGTCTGCACCCGCTGCCAGAGGCACTAGGCTCAAATCACAATATTGTCGGCGTTACAATGTACGTTAGTAAATCTCGAGAAACAGCGAGACTAGGACGGCATCATTTGCAGCTATAAGGGAACGAACAAACGAAGTACCATTTAGTGTATCCGACCGCATCCGCAGCGAATTTTCTTATCAGTTTTGCTCTCTATGTCGCATGCTTCCTTGCTCAAGGGATTTCCGCCTAATTATTGTGGTCTTAGCAGTCAAATGTTGCGTTGTGCGACCAGCACTATCCAAACCTTACAAAACGGAAAAGACCCCAGACTTCAGTAACCCTTTAATTCTTTAAGCTAAGTCTATGCGTGTTAGGTTGTCAAGTGCTTGCGTAGTATGCAAGGCCGTAGCTAAATGGGAGGAGGGGGACTTATGGGGCTTTATCCCCCCCCCTCCCACATGTTTTCCTGCTGTCGTGCACCACCGACCAAAACAACCCCCGGCGCCGGAAATCGTTCTGGATTTTGTCTAGAATGTGTTTTTCAGGCTCGAAAAGACATTTCGGCGCGAAGATTGTGAACTCGGGCAAGATTTTGTGGCAAAGCCCATGCACTTGGAAGTCACATAACGCAGAGCTCCATCCGAGCGCAAAGTTTTAAAGGCGTTCGGATGGCAAGCGGACTCTTCGCGGCATCTCGTGGAGGGCGCGGAATATACTGAGCGCATGGATTTCAATTCCGAAACTTTATAGTTATAAGGATCCCATATACTTTTGATGCGAATGGTGCATTGACATTTCTAAAGTCGTGCTTTAGATTTTCAATTCCGCATCTTTGTGGGTTTAATGTTCTTATAAGCATTTCACCCCAAAGGTGCATCGACTTTTCTAAAGTGGTACATCGGAACATAGACTGAGACAAGCCAAATCAACTCACTATGAGACAAGTTGATAAAGCACGCAGCGAGGTCCGATGAGATAAAGCACTGTGATGGTGCCCTTGTGCCGTCATGTCACAGAAAAAAAAAAGCTGGCGCTCTTTGGCCATACTTGGCCCTTGCGCCACAAAACATCAAACATTCATTTACAGAAAAGAATATAATTTTTTTCACCTGCGCCAGAGCATCCATGTCAAGACACTAAAGCCAGCAAGGGTAAATACTTTCTTATTTATTTTTTCTACTTTGACTTTTATTCGCGAGGACACATTGAGCCTCTTCAATTTTCTTATCGCTACCAGCGGGCTTCTAGAACCAGCCCGAGGTCATGCGTTTTTCGGGTGTTGCCCTGACCACCGCGCGGCGCACTTCAGTGCGCGTTCGTTTTTCTCTGGCCGAATGGATTTTCGCCTCACATAGTTTTTGACGCTTTTTGGCTAGCAGAGGAGAGAAAGAAACAATGGTCGTTCGCCGCTATCACTGTGGGGACTCGACGGATTGCAACGCGCTCACTTGAGGGCATCACCTTCGTTTCGATGTTATCGCAACCTCTCCGGAAGGACTTTTGTCTCGTCAGTGTACTTTTGTTTTGATTATTTTCCTGCGTCCACTCTTGCTTGGACTCCAATCGTAGTCTGCAGTATTGTCAAATAAATAAATAAATAAATAAATAAATAAATAAGGAGCAGCATGCGTATGGTTCTCTGTGGACCAAGCTTCTCCCGTCTGCTTCGATATTCCTTCGGTAGCCACATTAGGTGCCCAAAGTAGGCATCCAATTGTGGCCAACATGCTTTCCTTTGCGTTTTTTTCATTTCGGTGCCCTCGCCCCACAAAAGACAAAAAAAGACATTGCTGCGGCGCAGTGAATTGTCGCATGGTGAAAGTTCCATTTTGTTACTTCTTCTTTTGCGGAAGGCAATGGGCCACGGGGCTCTTCATTTGCCGGATACTCGTATTATGTTACTGCGATAGCAATCATATGGACACTCAAAGCGCATTCCTGTCGTCGCCGTCGCCGTCATGTTCCGCGTGGAGTCCAAGGGCGATAACATCGTCACCGTGCGCCCAATTCTTTATGTGCGAATGAAAGCGGGGGGGAGGGGGGGAGCCGACGATGGTGGCTCAGTCTTGTGTACGCAACTATAGTGTACATAGAAAATGGTCGAGTGGGACGAACGACACTCTCCCGCTGAGGCACCGCATGTGGAAAAAGTTTGCGAGGGCGCTGTGAGCGAACAATATTGGGGCGGAGACGCGCTTCGCGGCAGATTCAACGTAGTTTCGCTGCGGGCGTTGAGACCGACTGCGCGCGTACGCTCTTATAATGGTGGTTTATTTCCCCTGCAAATTTAGGTTGACACTTCTTTTGCTCGTATACATATTTGACGCATGGGTTATACAAGGTGGCGTCTTCAATTTTGCTGTCGTTGTCAGGTGCGTCGTCTGCTAGCTAGTGCCCGTTCGTTACGCGCACGCTGGCGCACACACAGTTTTTCTCGAAGAAAATCTGCGCAGCCAAATTTTTTATGGTTTTACTTGCTTTGGTGCACCCGCGACTGTTGTCGGCCGGTACAAATTGTAGTTTTAGCCAGGTGAACTGTTATTTTTAACAATATTTTCTAAAAGCAACACCTAATTTTTGCCACAGCAGCCGCCTATCTGCAACGTGAAGCTACGAAAGAAAATTTTACTGATATCGTATAAATTTACGTGCTCTTCTTGTTGATTGAATATCGATCAGGGACAATGATCAAAGAAAACGTCATTATAGTGAAACAAACCAGGTATATTGACTGCGTGGCACGAAGAGATGCAGATGACCAATGCACTTCTAGGTAAATATAAGGGTACATAGACATATATATCAAAGGCATACATGCAAGAGAACAATCATCATATATTCTAATTGCACTGACTCAAAAAGTGAAAACTGCCGACCGGAATAAGCGTGTTTCTTCGAAAAGTGGCACCAGCCCCAGGTGAACCAATCGACTTTCCGAAAAAAGGAATCAAGGCAATTATTGGATGTTAATTTGAACAACAGTGTCAGGGACAAGATATTGCCTATGTCCTCAGACTGAATCAGGGAGACCGGGAAGTATTTACCAATGCAATCTCCGTGGTTTGTCTGTCGATCTCCTTCAACGTGCCAGCAGGTGAAATGAAGTGAAGACATATTAATTCATCGAATGGTATTTGCTATTCAGCAGATCGTATTCGGCTACAGAATTCACTATTAAAAATTATCGAATATACGTTTCCATTCGAATGTAACGCATAAAAGCACTTTTGAAGTCTTGAAGGCGAGCGGCGGATCAAAGTGAGGACTCTTATTCCCAATGATTGTGCTGCTGGAGATTGGTGGCTGCTGCGCAGAGGCGGATCAATTCCTGAGAGAATTAACGCACGGGTGCTAATCAGTTCTACTGAACAAGGTCTTAGCTGTCACTGAATATAAACGCCCCGTTTCGCGGCAGCCTGTAAATCTGCTAACTTGACTCAGGCAAGGAAAACATTTTTTTGACAGCATCATCATGTCTGCAACCAATTAAAACCGGGTGCCAAATGTGGTACCACACTTACCCTCTTCAACGAACACAGCAGATCTACAAATATCTCTACGTCTATGTGAGGCATGCCGTTCCTTTAATTGCTTCATCATTGTCCTTATGATAGTGCATCGGATAACTGATTATTATTATTAATATTATTATTTTATTTGAACACATATACACAATTAACAGGAAAGGGAAAGCGAAGAGCAGGCTGGCAACTGCCACCCGAAGGGGCACAACGCCTGCCTACTCTTCAGAAGGGAGGTGACAGCAACACTGAAATGGAAGATAGGAAGGAGGGGAGGAAAGAGGAAAGGAAGAGCAACAGGACAAATCTAAAGACTAAAGTAGAACACAGTACAGATCACGCACAGTAGGGCCGGTCACTGAAGGTCACGCTACTACAGAATGTTGAATAGAATAGTTTCGACGCTACAAACGCGAACCTAAGTTAGGTAACTCTAGAAAAGTCAGTAGGGCGCGATGAGCCTGATCACGTTTAGACGCACAACCAGTGGGATATAAACATTCGTCGAGTGTCGTGCACCGCAGGCCAAGGAGATGATAGTTTCTCGCTAGCCACATGCGCTGCGCACTGAAAGCGGAATAACTGAAAGCAGCCGTTTATAATACATAAGCTGCTTAGTTGAGCGGACGTACAGCTGGGAATGGCATTAAATTTAGGTATGAAATATAAGATAAGCGGAACGTGTTTTTCTCGGAAATCAGACTAGAGAATAATCTCTTTCGTTTACATCCCTGAAGAAAGGTCAACGAGGCAGCTATTTCCTTTTTTTTTTGTACGTTTTTCATTAAAAAATTCTTGCGTTTTACGTCTGGCGATCTTATTATGAAGCACCCTGTGCAGTTCTCATCACCTAGGGTTCTTTAATGTGCACAGAAGTGCACGAGTGTTTTCCCACTTCGTTCACATCGAATTCTGCGAGCTGGTTTCAACCCGTGGGTCGAGTTTAGCAGCGTAACGTCATGTGCACTATGTAGCCACTCATTAGGATACCTCACCACCTTCTTTTTCTCATTTTGGTTGTTAAGCATGGACAGGACAAAAAATTCCACACGGCTTACGGGCCAAAGATTAGCATAGTAATGGCTACCTACAACTCCTTTCGGCGCCCGAGGTCCGACCGCAATAAAAGAACCGGTTCCAATTACTCCACATAGTGTTACGCGAAGAAGAGGGAAACATGAATGAAATGTTGCACGGCAGCTTCTTTCTTTTTCTGTAAGAGTACTTTGCTTAAATCTGAGTAGAGGGCGCCGGATGGGGCAGATATGTTTTATTTCTTTGAAGCGGCAAGCAGGCAGTTTACATATCTTATCCCGTCTGCGTTTCGCAAGACCTATACTGATGGAACACTACATGCGCAAAAATGCACACGAAGGATACACGCTGCTTGAAGATCAAGAAAAATATTTGTTCTCCAAAGAAAACCGTACAATAACATGGTAGAATTAAAGCCGACACTGCGGCCGCAATGCACTGGCAACCACCGAGCAACGTTACAAAAATAAAACGAAATAAAGAAGAGAAAGAAAGGCATCTATTGCTAAAGTATAAATACATGTCATATGCAATCAAGTACACCGTTTGAGCGGACGCAGATACCAGTGCCCTAAGTAGTACGAATGACCCTTTCGAGAAGTATCGCCAGCAGTTTCGAACGGCGTGACCTTGATGCGGCCCAATACACTTCGATCGCAGCGCCGCCACAGTATTTTTCGTCGTCGCGCGCCTCACTGCACAGCATGCGCCGCCCCCAACCGCTCGTCTCACTCAACCACATTCTAGTACATTATAGCGCAACAACAACAAAAAAAAATGCGGGAAGGAAACGCACCGACTTCTGCCGCGCGCGTTGCATCGGGAGAGTGAAGGGAGGGAGGGAGGCGGGCCTTAAGATTCTGTGACCTGTGAATCTGTGATTGCGCAACATGTTTATTTGCCTTGTTTCACGCATTGTGTACAGTGACTTTTGCTTAGATACGTAGATTAACTGGATACTTATACGTATATTTAAATATCTTGTTGCGAGGTTTTGTGGATACATGGAGTGAGCTATGTGCCCAGTGACACTTTTTTACCCTTTATCAAGCTGTAGGTTCGCATTTGTATATTTCACTGTATCTTCGCATTTCTTATGTACATTTTGCAGAATCCTGCTTTTAATATGTGATCGCTGTTGCGACTATAATTTCGGTGCAATTACAATACACGACCGCTGACACCTCCTCCTGCGCAATACGTTGGAACGATGGGCAGCTTCACTGAGATTTTTCCTGGACGCTGCATATGTACAAAAGTATAAACAATGTTCTTGAATGGCAAAGTTTCATTAAAATATTTGTCCTATAACACTTGTTCATTTCATGGCCTTTACGTTTGTCATATCAGCGGCATGCACTGCTTTGCTGGTTTCGAACTGATATAGTTCTAAAATTCGTGTGATATTTTCTTTACTTATAAACTAGACAAAAACATGGAAGCATTAATATCAGATATTTCTGGCCCAACTTTTGGTACATACGAATATATTCTTTTATGAAACAATGCGTATTTTACTTGTCTTGACAGTGCGTAGCGTTCAAGAATTCATTTGCAGCATCTTTGGCAATGGCAATCCAGTTACTATTCATGTATTGGATCCCTCGACAAATTTTGTAAAGAGGAGGCGAGCTGCAACGTGAGCGCCCCCCCCCCCCCCCCCCCGTACGAAATTTCTGGCTATAAGCCACTGGTAGTATGGTATATATCGGTATACTTTCGGTTTGTGCACTCGTCTGTGAAACTGTGAACTTTGTGTTCTCGCAGAATTCGAAGCACTTGTGTTACCATATGCAACTGTATGCGTAATCATCATCTGTGGGTTCCTGGTCTCGGGCACAGAAGTTTCTGATAATGCTGACTGATTGATGTGTTGCGTTAACAATTACCCAGATACACCAGACGCATTTTTCCGTCGCCGTGATTTTCCGTATAAACTCCAAGGGCGATTACACCATCGCTGCGCGACGTATGCTGTAAGTGCGAGTGAAAACATGTGAGAGTGAGCAGACTGTCGTGGCTCCACCACGCACGCGCAGTGGAGGAAAGCGGGGAGACATCTGAGAGGAACCGCGCCGTCTTCCGACGCGCGCGAGGAAACGGGGGGGGGGGCGGAAAGGAGTAGAGGGGCGTTGTACTTCAGCAGCAACGCATCGCGCGGGATTTATCTTGAAAGTGATCTGCTTTGGGGGCAGAGTTTAGGTGGGCCGATGGCTCGAAGATTTGCGTCTTTTGCGTTCTCGCCGCTCGGTTTGCGTGGAAGCGATAGACAGCACGAAGGTCACTTCGCTGGCTGCCACTGCCGCGCTTCCTCACGCCAGCGTCTTGACAGCGAGTGTCCGCGGTCATCGAGTGCGATGTTCGCATGTTTGTCTGTGCGCGCTGACAACATGCTTGCTAATTTAATTAGAAAGCGAGTGTTCAGAAGTTTACACGCCCGATAAAGCTACTATCCTTACTTCGTATGGCTGGCTACTTATTTGCTATCGCAATCTATGAGTCCCCTTTCGGGCGAAACTGCGGCTGTTATTTTTTGTGATACTTTCGTGCCAAATTCTGTTGGAAATTTTGTAAGAATATATTTTTTCGCCAATCAACAAGGAGTAGCTGGTGCCACCTAAAGGCGCCAGTCTCTCCATTACATACTGTAAATAAAAAATAATTATAAAAAAGCGGCGGCCTAGCGACTGCTGCGGCGGGATGACATCGCGGTGAAATACTGGTAGCGAACTGGTGTCAGCGAATGGGTCGCACTACGCCGTTGTGGGCGATGGCAAACACTATGGAGCAATGAAGCAGCTGCTGCCAACAACTGATTAGTTCTTAAAATTAGAGTCCCTATCTTTACAAACCATTTTGGGTACTCGAATAGGAACGCGCGTGTGGCATTTCCTGTGCCATTTTATTCGCCTGCTCAACACCATCGTAATTACCACGTAAATAGGTATTTCAGCATAGAAGAAGCATCTTTCTTTTTTCTCTCGTGCATATCTCACAAAAGTATGAAAGCAGTAGTCGGCAATAGAAATTAAATAGTGCCACCTTTTCTCGTATATTGTTCACAGTTTGCTCGCAATGAATGAAATCGCAGCACGGCAAAACACTCAAATAATTACGCGTGAATACGTTTTGCTTATCGGGAACCACTTCAGAAGAACCAGGGGGTGGGGGGATAGTGCCCGTTGCCTCGATGACAGGCACGCAGTGTGGAACAACAATACTGACACTGTTTCAGGCAAAAACACTAGTGCAAATGTGCATAGGTATGTATTTAGAAAAGCTTATGTCCTATTTTTTTAGGTGAAAGTGTATTTGAGACGTACAGTGCACACACACATATACAGCAGTCTCAGTGGGCGCGGCTAAAGGCAACAATTTGCCTGACCGAGCCGCATCAACCGCATACATTTCACGGCGGCAGGCGATAGCAAGGCTGAAAAGGGTCGACGAAATACAAACGTTCCTTCTCTTTGCTACCCACCTCCCATCCCCATATTTTTCTTTGCATGCGACTAGAAGTATAATAATAAATATTTAAACTGAGAAATAATTCATGCAAAAAAAAGCACAACGGTAGCAAATCACAAAGGCTGAGAGAATTGCAGTGGTCCTGCGTAAAAAATTAGAGTTCACTAAGTGAACAGTTCACATTTTCATGCGTAATTAGCGCATGTCAAGGGCTACCCAGCAAAATTGTCATTACTGCTCTTTGAAAGGCACGCGCCGACGAATAAGAGTTAAGCTCTTTCAGTGGCAAGAAAATACTGTTCACTAAAGGCCTAACTTGAGAGACTAAAGTTCGCCTGCCGTAATTTGTGCGAGCCCGCGAGGTCTCACTTTTGTTTTGTCACAAAGTATCGTTCTCTTGTATGCGGGAAGTAAGATCGAACCTTCCATGATTCAATTATTCGTAAAGCCTCAAGGGCGAGGCTCTACTTAAACAATTGTCCAACGGGGAGTATACTTAGCTTCATAAAGTAAGGTTTTGTGTGGTCAAAGAAAGGCCAGGTTCCCTATCAACCGCCCAGCTCTTTCTTCGGAACCTTAATTGTCCTTCCAAAGCATATACTGTAAAGCGACACCGGCCGTTCAATTTGAACCTTATGGTTTGCGCATTTCCGCGCATGCTCTTACTGAGCATGAAGTGCACTGGTCCGCTTTCCGAGGCCACGCTCGTTTTGCACCTACCGACGGGGTGGTTCACAGCACGTTCGTCTCTGATTTCGCTGCGCTATTTCGACGTCTGAAGAGGGCACGGGGCCTCGAGATAGCCGGCGCGAAGTGCAACGTCTGGCTTGGCTTGTTATCCGTGGGCTAATAAATGACTCCACTCTTTCCTGGCCCCGTTCCCTATACAGCGGCTATCTCCGAGAACGCTCGACATTAATTAAAACTTTTTCTCATTAGCGGCAGCCGTGAACGTCCTTCCCCTTTCTTACTTTCTTTCCCGTATTTTTCTTCCCATTTTTCTTCCCATTCTTCTATATGCCCCATCTAATGCTCTTTCTTCGTGGTTAGGGTGAAAGAAAATAGAAAAATTAAGAGCAAGCGGGAGCTCATTGCCTCGTGGTTTCATCCTGCCTAGAGAGATTAGCAGCACCGTACTTAACCTTCTCGTTCATCCGTTTCCAATTATTTTCTTATATTATCCTCGAAAATTTGCGTTAAAATGCGGTGCGACTACGCTTTTCGTTGATACGTGGAGTATCCAACGAAGCCTCGAGTAAAACAGCCACCGTTACTGGAAAGTTCTTTCTGGGTACAAGCAGCGCCAGAAGCTAAATGCTTTCACTTCACACGCACACGTACGTTTGCCTCATTGCTGCGAAAGTTTACAAACATTATGTGATAACTCATTTCATGTAGGAGAATCAACGTGTTAACTTCCGCTCGCTATATCTAGTCTGTTCAACGAAGATAATTAAGGACGTATATACACCTCTTCGTTGCCTACTCCTTTCGATGCTTTCCTGTTATTATTTTTTTCTTAACAGTCAAGGGCTCCAGCAGCTTTCTTCTGTTTTTGAAAAGAAAAGAAAAGGAGAAGCGGTTTAAGTGAGCACACAGAGGCCAATTACGCGTGTAGTAATTTTGGCCTTGCCGAGGTGGCTGTTAGGTATACATGTGTGAGCCATGTCCTCGGGGAATATCGTTTGTTAGTGTGTATTCTTTCTTAGTACCCCCTTGTCCGTGCTCAGCGCAGAGCGGTTGGACCTTATTGAGAAGGAAGAGGATCGATTTCCTTTACTTCTTACCTCGTCAGCTGGATTTTGCTCACCGTGCCTATGCAAGAACGAGGAAAAGAGAAAAACTAGAGAGGCCGTGAGGTGGTGCGGTAGTCTTAAATTTTGCGCTTCTGTTCCAGCATGGGAATGGCAGAACCTCTTGTAAGGAACAACTTTAAGGGATTTCTATCGTGGTGCAAGCAAGTCATCATGGCGCTTGCACTCTTTGCTATTTTATCAAACCGTAGTAGAGTAGAATGTGGGCACAGATTAAGTTGACACGCTTTCTGAGATTAAATAAAGTAGTTAGCGGATACAATTGGCGAATTTCAATATGATATTGCATTACAAGATGGTCGGTTTTCTTTTATCAGCTGCGGACATATTCGAGTTGATTTGCGTGGTAAGGCATGTCATTGTCAAGTCTATCGATTTCATGTCTGAACAGAAGCGCCGAGGGCGTAGAAGCCAAGAAGCGTCAAGCTGAAGCACATAATTGCATAAAAATGGGCTTCTGAAGACGCCTGAGAACACCAATTAGTTATCTTCTCGATAGCTTCGGTGAGGTGAGCGAGCGCTACTTAATTCATCGATTACGCTTCGGTGCTGCGTACATTCGCCGATAACGTTATAAAATCGAAGGGAAAGTGAGCCTGAATCCTGCGTAGGAATATGTCATTACTCTCAAATTAATATTTTTCCTAGACTAGATAAACCCTTTTCACTCTTTCAGCGTACTTTTCGTATGGGGCGTTTTTATAAAGCACATCAAGTAACATTCCTTTACTTCTTGCATGTTCATCTTTATAAGCCTTCAAACTTGTGCCGTCTGTTTATGCTTCCAAAGCAGTCGAC
Organism: Dermacentor variabilis; assembly: GCF_050947875.1. Classification (NCBI taxonomy): domain Eukaryota; kingdom Metazoa; phylum Arthropoda; class Arachnida; order Ixodida; family Ixodidae; genus Dermacentor; species Dermacentor variabilis. The sequence goes on from NC_134568.1 coordinate 39,357,239, forward strand.
GCGGTTCTTCATCAACCCTCGCTGTAACATTTATTTCGGTTACAGCTAAACGAGCACGCAGTAAAATGGGTAGAAAGAACTGACTAATCGTTCTGAATTTGTCTTCGTTAATAACCGCTCACTCAAATAATACTTCCGTAACGATTGGTGTTTCACAGAGTACGCTCTTGGGACCGCGTTCCTTCTTGGTAAAGTATAATACGATGTGCTTCTGTACGCATTCAGTTTTATTCGTACGTTCACTCATGACTGTATGATATATCGCACCGTGGGAGATGTCTCTGGCCAAACATTATTAGAACAACCTTAATAAAGATTGTTGGCAAGTGACACCGACCTCCAACAAATGTAAATTTGTGACGTTTTTAACTGCTGTATAGTACAATTTTATAAACGGACTCGATCACTAACATCGTTGTGTATTCTATTGAAACGCACAATTATTAGGGTATAACCTGGACGCACGATATGTCTTCGAATGCTCACGCAGGTCATGCGACTTAACCATCTAATCAATCCTTATAGGGCTCTTGATACCTCACCCACACCATGCTTCGTAACAACTTAACTGACTTGCCTACAAATGATTGGTTAGACCGAAATATTTGGTACCCTGCTAGTAGGGCTAACCCTTCTCACCATGCACGAACAAGGCAGTGCAATCAGCTAAGAATAGTGCCACTATGGATTAATCCATTCCATGCATTCGTATAGCGTCCGCGTTTCATCGTTAAAAGCAGAGCCCGGCATGGCCGCTCTTGTCTTGCACTTCCGCATCGCCGCACTCTCGAATTTTCGCAACTTCTACTGCTCAATCCCCATTCGCGCATACATCAGTGGGAATGAGTACATCAGTGCGAACCAAGTATGTCGCCCTCACATATGGAGCACCACTTTTCAAGCTTTGTTTTTCTCCCCGAACAGGTGACGATAGGAATCACTTCCACTATGACGCTGCCACCATCGCGTGTCATCTTGAATTTATGAAAATTGTTTGCACTCTTATATGCCTTCAATCACTTGAATTTAGTCGCAATATATGCCAAGTACCACCTATGTACCATCACGCAGCATATAAATGTAATCAGAGTGAAGTTAAGTATAATGCCCATACCGTATATTAGATGATGTGTATATCACGCATTGTCGTATTGCATAGTAACGTGTCATCCTCCAATTCCTTTCCATGTATTTCAGCTTTCAGTCTCGTGTGTCAGACCAGAGACAGGCTGTTCCGACTGATATCCTCTCTTTCGTGTTCACTGAAACATATCTCTTCATTTTGAAGAGAGTTTAGTGCTGCAGGTGTGGGGAAGAGGAGGAAAGAGAAAAGCAGAAGGCAGGGAGGTTAACCAGAATAACGTCCGGTTGGCTGCCCTACACCGGGGTAATGCGAAAGGGGAAAACAAGGATGACAGGGAGAGAAAGGAGGAAAGGAAAGAAAGAAATTAGCGGTGAGCTCGCTGACGCGTGTGGTCTAATAGAAATTGCATTAATAGTCAGATGTTAACACAAGCCCGTCATCCTCAAGAAGCACAAAAGCGCCTTCTCCGCTTTATGGGCCGTGTTGCGTTTCGCCTGCGACACGTGGTTTTGCCGGCGCGACTGCGGCGGGGCGGCAGACATTTTGGCCCGATCGTCGTCGCCGCAACACTCATCGGCAGGTGTTTCCAGGCGCGACTGCGGCGATGCGACCGCCAAGGGATCACCCTCTCATTCCAGTCATTGTGCCCGAAACAGGCGATGCCAAAGCAGGGATCATCCTCTCATTCCAGTCATTGTGCCCGAAACAGGCGATGCCAAAGCAGGGATCATCCTCTCATTCCAGTCATTGTGCCCGAAACAGGCGATGCCAAAGCAGGGATCATCCTCTCATTCCAGTCATTGTGCCCGAAACAGGCGATGCCAAAGCAGGGATCATCCTCTCATTACAGTCATGGTGCTACGGCAGCGCTACAACAGGGTGCTACGAGATCGTGCTCGACAGGGTGCTACGAGATCGTGCTCAACATGGTGCTACGGCAGCGCTACGACAGTGTGCGTCACCATTAGCCCATTGTACATTCACGTGCTCGTCTTTTGAGGGGTTCCTTCTTGCCCTCAACTGCGAGAGTATAAAAACAGCTGCCCCCGGACGCTTAAAGGAGGGCTCCGATTTCTTCTGTTGAGTGAAGTGCTCTCCCGTCTCTCTACTTCGGTCAAACCTGACCACCAACTCTTTGCGATGTTAAAATAAACAAGTTGTTTCGTTGTTACCAGTCGACTCATGCTTTGCCGGGACCTTCGGATGCTTCCAGTTGTACCCCAGGCCGCCAGGCCAACGCTACCCTTGGGGCTTGCGACCCAGGTACAACCACGGGCGTCAGCGCCGAGTTCCCAACAGATCGTACCAGCGGGCGGATCCAAACATCTGGTTGGCAGCGGTGAGATCGCCTCCGACTTCAAACAACTGTCTGCCAGCGGTGAGATCGCGACAACGGAGGCCAGCAGCGAAGAGATGCAGTTGACTGTATGCTGAGCAGCTCAACGACGATCCGGGAGCAGTGCAACGAGCCCTGTGTGACGACTGGTTGCCTGCAGCGGAACGACTGCGCGGAATTCCTGCCTGCGAGGTTTGGTGAGTGCGGGACTTTCTTCTTCTGAGCTTTGCCAGGCTTTTTGTTAGTGTCAGAAACAGAGCTGGTAATTGTAGTTGTCGTTGCTGCCGGGTTAGTTTGCGGCAAGACAATAGTAAGCAGTAGAGAAAGCAGCATTCAGAGCAGCCATGGATTTGAAGTCGTTGCGCAAACCGAAATTGTTGGAGCTTGCAAGAGAGTTGGGTCTGGATGTCTCGGACAAACTCACAAAACCAGAAGTGATAAAGGCTATTCTTGAGTTAGAGGCTGAGGATGACGAGCTGTCGGAATGCCTTGAGACCATTGAAGAGAGGGAGACTGCAAAAAGACAGGAGCGCGAACTTAAAGAGCAAAAAGAAAAAGAAGAGCGTGAACTTAAAGAACAGAAAGAAAAAGAAGAGCGTGAACGTAAAGAACAGAAAGAGCGAGAGCAACAAGAGCGTGACCGTCAACACGCTTTGGAAATGAAGCGTCTTGAGGTAGAGATGGAACGCGCTCGTAATGGAAGTCAGGCACACGCTGCAGGAGAACGCGTATTGTTCAAAATGACTGACCTGATGCGGCCGTTTAAGCTTGGAGAGGACATTGGTTTGTTCCTGGTTAACTTTGAGCGAACGTGCGAGAAGCAGGGGTTCTCTCGGGAAACGTGGCCACAGCGCTTGCTCACTTTGTTACCCGGCGAGGCGGCCGACGTAGTCGCTCGCTTGGATAGAGAGGAGGCAGAGGATTTCGACACAGTGAAATCGAGTCTTCTAAAAAAGTACCGGCTGTCTGCGGAGGCGTTCCGTCGGAAGTTTCGGGAAAATGAGAAAGGCAGAAGTGAGTCATATACAGAGTTTGCGTATAGGCTTATGTCGAACATGCAGGAGTGGCTCAAAGAAGAGAAAGCGTTTGGTGACCACGATAAAGTTCTGCAGTGTTTCGGGCTAGAACAGTTTTATAGTCGGTTACCTGAGAACGTGCGATACTGGGTCTTGGATAGGCCAGACGTGAGTACGGTGGCTAGAGCCGCTGAGCTAGCCGAGGAGTTTGTGACGCGTCGAGCTCGCGGAGCTAAGGACGGTCAAAAGGGTGAATTTGGCTCGAAGTTTGAGAGGCCGAAGTTCACACCCATGAGAGCAAAGGGGAACACGCGTAGTGCGGATGCGAGTGGAAGCAGTGCGACCAAACGTAAAGAGACGGCGGCAGCCGAAGCCGAACGCAGAAAGCGGTTCGAGATGAGGCGAGCGGGCGTTTGTTATACATGCCAGAAGCCGGGTCACTTTTCGGCGCAGTGTCCAGAAACAACACCAAAAGTTGTGTTTTTTTCATTAGGCAGCACTGACGAGAACATGAAGCTTCTCGAGCCTTACATGCGAGACCTCCTCGTGAACGGGAAAGAGTGCCGAGTGCTTCGCGATTCCGCAGCTACGATGGATGTAGTTCACCCGTCTTACGTAGAACCCCATATGTTCACGGGCGAGTGCGCGTGGATCAAGCAAGCCGTGGAAGCTCATAGCGTGTGTCTGCCAGTAGCAAAGGTGCTTATTGAAGGACCTTTCGGAGCGCTTGAGACAGAGGCGGCAGTGTCATCTATGCTGCCACCCCAGTACCCGTACCTATTTTCAAACAGGTCCGATCGCCTCCTGCGCGAGAAGGGGCTTTTGTTTGGTGAAGCTAGTGTTCAGGCCTTAACCAGATCGAAGGTTCGGGAGCTCGCTGCAAAGGCGGTAGTTGCGGGGCCGACGTTATCAAACAACGAAAAAGGGTCAGAGGCGCAGCAAGCTGATATTCCGAGCACGCCCGAACTGAATAAACTTGAGTCTGTAACGTTAAAGGCGCCAGATACTGGAGAGGAAATGCCCGACACGGGAAAGTTAGAAGAGCTATCTACTGATTTGCTCATCGCGCCTACGTCAGACGGACTTGATAGGTTGCTAAAAGTCAGCCGGTCGGCTTTGATAGCCGAGCAAAAGAAGGATGGCAGCCTGGAAAACGTGCGCTGCAATGTCAAAGAAGGTATCGCCAGGAAAACTGCGCGTTTTGTGGAAAGAGGTGGAGTCCTGTACCGGAAGTATCTAGACCGCAGAGGAGTGGAGTTCGATCAGCTGATCGTGCCTCAATGCTATCGTCAGGATCTGTTGCGCTTGTCACACGGGGGTTCGTGGTCCGGACACCTAGGAGTTAAGAAAACTAAGGACCGTCTCTTGCAAGAGTACTATTGGCCAGGGTGTTTTCGGGACGCAGACCATTTCGTGAGGACATGTGACACTTGTCAGCGGGTGGGCAAACCAGGGGACAAATCGAGGGCGCCGTTGAAATTGGTACCTATCATTACGGAGCCTTTTAGACGGCTCGTTATTGATACTGTGGGACCTCTGCCGGTAACAGCCACGGGGTACAGACACATTTTGACTGTGATCTGCCCAGCGACAAAGTTCCCTGAAGCAGTGCCGCTTAAAGAACTCAGCTCAGTTGAGATAGTTAATGCACTACTGTCCATATTTGCGCGAGTTGGTTTTCCTGCAGAAATTCAATCAGATCTGGGCACAGTGTTTACTAGCGCTTTGACGACAACTTTTCTCGAAAGGTGTGGGGTAAAGCTGCTACACAGCTCAGTGTACCACCCACAGTCGAATTCCGTTGAGAAGCTCCACTCCGTCATGAAGCGCGTGTTGAGAGCCTTGTGTTTTGAACATCAAACTGACTGGGAGCTGTGTCTGCCTGGGGTGATGTTTGCTTTAAGGACCGCGCCGCATGCGGCTACGGGGTTTTCGCCAGCTGAACTGGTGTACGGTCGCTCGCTTCGATCTCCGCTTCGCATGCTTCGAGAATCATGGGAAGGTAGGGGCGACGACCCAGTCGTGGTGGAGTACGTGCTTAAGCTCCTCGAACGCTTAAGAAGGGCACAGGAGTTGTCAGGTGAAGCAATGACAAAGGCCCAGCAGAGGGCCAAGGTTTATTATGATCGGACAGCCAGGGCCCGTCGTTTTGAGGTTGGCGATGAGGTCATGATATTGCGCACATCGCTAAACAACAAACTAGACGTGCAGTGGGAGGGCCCAGCACGAATTGTTCAGAAACTGTCGGACGTTAACTACGTGGTAAGTCTGCCAGGAAAGCGGAAAGCACAGCAAGTTTACCACTGTAATCTGCTCAAACCTTATAGACAAAGGGAAGCAGTGGTGTGCATGATGGTAAACGTTCCTGAAGAGCTTCCGGTCGAGCTTCCAGGACTAGGCTCAGTGACGAACAGGGAAGACACCGGTCAAGTCATTAGTGACCTTATCAGTAAAGCACCGCTGTCGCCCGAGCAGAAAACCGAACTACACCAGCTATTACAAGAGTTTCAAGGTCTGTTCTCTGAGAGGCCTGGTAGGACTTCTGTACTTACTCATGATATAGAACTTACCTCCCAGAGCCAGTACGATCCAAGGCGTATCGGGTGTCACCCCGCCAGAGCGATATTATGGAGGCTGAGGTAAAGAAAATGCTACAGCTCGGTGTTATTGAGGCAGGTGAGAGTGATTATACCTCCCCTTTGATTTTAGTTGAGGTACCGGGCAAGGAACCTCGTCCTTGCGTCGACTACCGCAGGCTTAATTCCATCACTAAGGATCAAATCTATCCGATCCCTAACATCGAGGAGCGCCTTGAGAAAGTTAGTAGCGCTCAGTTTATTTCCACCCTAGATCTTGTCAGGGGTTATTGGCAG